>NW_027095703.1:1023332-1155750 GCF_036850995.1 Saccopteryx leptura
CATTCTTTTTCTTCTTCTTCTTCTTCTTCTTCTTCTTCTTCTTCTTCTTCTTCTTCTTCTTCTTCTTCTTCTTGTAATTTTCTGAAGCTGGAAACGGGGAGGCAGTCAGACTCCCGCATGCACCCGACCGGGATCCACCACCTGGCATGCCCACCAGGGGGCGATGCTCTGCCCATCTGGGGCATTGCTCTGCCGCAACCAGAGCCATTCTAGTGCCTGAGGCAGAGGCCATAGAGCCATCCTCAGTGCCCGGGCCAACTTTGCTCCAGTGGAGCCTTGGCTGCAGGAGGGGAAGAGAGAGACAGAGAGAAAGGAGAGGGGGAGGGGTGGAGAAGCAGATGGGCGCTTCTCCTGTGTTCCCGGAATCAAACCCGGAACTCCTGCTCTAACACTGAGCCAATCGGCCAGGGTTCTTTCTTAATTTTACAGACTGCTTAATGGACAGCAATAATGCTTAGGAAGGCTAATTTTATCATTCTAAATAAAAGCTCATTTTTATTGTGCAGAGTCTTTTTTTGGCTTGCTGTTGGTTTCAGTTTCTGTGCTCACAAATGTATTGAAAGCTGGTTTCTCAATGTCACCCAAACAACACTCACCACATACAACCAACACACATCCATAGATAAAAAGCAGACTACTTCTCACCATTGGGTAAAGGGGAATGCCACTTCACAGAGCTGTGGCAGTGTGTAAGTGTGGGGAGAGTAAGGTCAGAGTTCTTGAGAATTAGAAATTTGGTTTGTTTAACATGAGTTCTCCAATACAGGGGATGGTACAGGAAGAAGGGGCATGGGGGGCCAGAGGCTTTATTAGGCTTAGTTGAGAATCTCAATATATCATCTCATAATTAATGGTACCTGTACACAGAGCACTGTATTGAAGCAAATTATTTAGAGCACATACATTAGGGTATAAGCTGCATCTGTGGTTAATCTTATTTGAAGAGTTGGCGGGTCTGGAAAAGCTCTGGAAGATTTATCAATGAGCAATCTAACCATTTGCCTAGGCAGGAGTGTCCTGGAAAAATAAAGTAATGCTAATGAAGACAGTGGACTAAGGCAGTCATATTAATGTGGGCAGTGAGGGGTGGTTTTAGTTCTCAGGTCTCAGGAGGAATTTGAAGCAAATGGTTTTATTTCTCACCTGAAACAATGGAAATCAAGTGTGTGGTTCCAGTGTTTCTCTCTTGTTTGCTTATGAACTGATTTTTCATTTGACTTGTGCTGAGTATTTGAATAAATGCTAATCTAATGTCTGGTCAAGCCATGTGCTCTTGAAACTGGCTCTAAACAATAAACATTAAATTAAAGGGTATAGAAATATAGGCATATGCTTTAGCAAAATGTTTCAGTTGCATTGGTCATCATGGAGCTTGTAGTCAAAGACTGAGAAATTATGTGATATATGTTCTAAAGGCCTGCCTGTGAAGGAAGTTTCAGGAGAAATGATTAAGGATACATTTCCAAGTCTAGATAGTTTGCAGAGTTGAGTTTATGATTACAACAAAACAAAACTAAACAATGACAAAACAGTTACACTTTGCTTAAGGAAATAGAAAAATGTAGCTAAAGCTAGTTAAGCATAAAGACCAGATTAGGTCTTTGTCTGCACAGGCTAACCTCTCTTCCTGCCCCACTCTCTTTGTTCTCACAAAATTAGTTATAAGTTGCTGATGTGGTGTCTCTTTATCAAGCAAAAAGAGATAACTACAAAGTCACAAAGGTAATTTATGAGTTTGTTTTGCAGAAGAAAATGATATCTGCAAAAAGTGCTGGTGGGCCAGCTGCTGATGTCCAGGAGTCTGGTCAGACAAAATGTTATTTGTGACTGAAGAAACATGGGCTTCTACCTTGATATCCTGAGATTTTCTCCCCTACCAGTAGCTGAATAAAACCTCTCTACTTTTTTCTTTTTCAAAGAAGAGAGATTTGAAAGATCCTGGGTTTTCTCCTCTCACTTTGGGCAAATGAGTAAAACTTTACCACCAAACCCTGGTGTCTTAGTGTTTTGTCTATTGGTTCACCAGGCACACCAGTGTGAATTTTAGAAGGTGATTTGGTAATTCTCTCTTCAGTTGCACTTCTGCCATGTTCTGTGCATGCTCATGGGAAAGCTAATTTCATTTTTGTATTAGATGTTTTAAAATATTGATTGATCTCTGAAAACATGCTAGGCAGGATAATTCAGAAGCTCTACATAAAATTTCTTGTCACTGTAGGTGGTGGTCTAATACTATTTATGCTACAAGGCACTGACTAAATTGTTTTTCGGTTATATCATGAGGTCTTATATGTCTTACACTGAATGTTGGTTAATTTGGTGTTCTGTTGGTCTCTTATGATTATATATATATAAAATTTAAATGACCAGAAATTTTATGTAGAGCTTCTGAATTATCCTGCCTGGCATGTTTTCAGAGATCAATCAATATTTTAAAACATCTAATGCAGACTTTGGGAAGATGGCAACGGTGTAGGTGGATGCACAGACGCCCAGCTCTCACCATCAAACTGGAATACAACTCAGTTTAGGAAAAATCAGCATGAAAAACCAACTCTGAACTGCAAGAACAGCTCTCAAAAACCAAGGAGCAAAGAAGAAACCACAAGAATCCTGGTAGGGAGCGTCTGAACCTCCTCTGCTTACTAAATCGGAGGGGGGGTGAGGTTGAGAGCCCAGAGAGGATCTCAGAGGGAAAAGAGCAGAAACTACTGCTCACAGCCACTTGCCTGGTGACCAGGGAGCAAGGTGCATTGAGAAGACCAGCTTATCTCCCAAGTGGAAAGACAGGGAGAGGGACAGACTGTGAGGGGCTAAGGAATGCAGGAAATGAACTAAGAAAGCTGACTCACTCGAGCTGGAGGTGGCCATAGCTGGGGGAGGGACTGAACCTTTCACAAAACAGAGCTGAAGTGCTTCCGGATCAGAAATCTCTGGACATCTCTCCAGCTCCAATCAGCGCAACAAGACACAGCTGAAAACAAGAAGTGGGAAGGAGGGGCAGTAACTCAGGTCTCCATGGAGATCTGAGATACACCTCCCCCTACTGAAGCTGAGAAAAACTCCTGCCCCCAGTGAGATTAGTTGGTGGAAGAGACATTCAGCGTCTCAGGTTACACCCACAGCATTCCTGGTTACAGTTTCAAGGAAGCCCACTGCTGAGATCAGTTAACAAAATTATCACCTGTTAAGAAAACAAACAAATCAAGACTTCAAAGCTGCCCAAATCCGAAAGTGGATTACAAATAATAGCTGATACCAACCCAAGAAGACCTAGAAATAACACAACTGAGAACTGGAGGCAGACAACACCAAGCCTAGACTCAACCAACTCTACAAATAAAACAAACAAAAAAAAGAAGATGAGAAGACAAAGGAGTACAATCCAAATGAAACCACAAGAGACACCTTCGAGAGATGAACTGAGTGATATGGAAATAATCAAATTTCCAGATGCGGAGTTCAAAATAATGATTGTAAGGATGCTTAGGGATCTTAGAACAACAATGGAGGGGCAGTTTGAAAACCTAAATAAAGAAATAGCAAGTATAAAAAAGAATCAGTTGGAGACGACAAATACAATATCAGAAATAAAGACCACAATGGAAGGAATTAAAAACAGGATAGATAGAGCAGAGGATCGAATCAGCGAGTTAGAGGACAACTGGAATGAAGGCATGAAAGCAGAGAAGAAAAGAGAAAAAAGACTCAAAAAGTCAGAGGAAACTCTTAGCTCTGTGACAACATGAAGAGAAATAACATCTGCATCATAGGGGTTCCTGAAGAAGAAGAAAAAGAACAAGGGATAGAGACTTTGTTCAATCATATCATAGCTGAAAACTTCCCTAAATTAATGCAAGAGAAACTCTCACAAATCCAAGAAGCACAGAGGATTCCATTAAAGAGAAACCCAAAGAAACCTACACCAAGACACATCATAATTAAAATACCAAAGCTAAGCGATAAAGAGAAAATATTAAAAGCTGCAAGAGAAAAAAAAGTTATCACCTAAAAAGGAGCCCCCATAAGGATGACATCTGACTTCTCAACAGAAACACTTGAGGCCAGAAGGGAATGGCAAGAAATATTCAAAGTAATGTAGAACAAGAACCTACAACCAAGACTACTTTATACAGCAAGGCTATCGTTTAAAATCGAAGGGGAAATAAAAAGCTTCCAAGTCTAAAAACAACTCAAGGAATTCATTACAACAAAACCAATGCTGCAGGAAATATTAAGGGGCCTGTTGTAAACAGATCAAAGTGGGAAAAGAATACAGAAAAAAAAAAGGAATACACCTTTAAAGAAGAAAATGGCAATAAATAACTACATATCAATAATAACCTTAAATGCAAATGGATTAAATGATCCAATCAAAAGACATAGGGTAGCTGCGTGGATAAGAAAACAGGACCCATACATATGTTGTCTACAAGAGACACACCTTAGAACAAAAGACACACATAGATTGAAGGTAAAAGGATGGAAAAAAACGTTCATGCAAACGGAAATGAAAAAAAAAGCTGGGGTAGCAATACTTATATCAGACAAATTGGACTTTAAAACAAAGGATATAGTAAGAGATAAAGAAGGCCACTACATAATGATAAAGGGAGTAATCCAACAGGAAGATATAACTATTATAAGTATCTATGCCCCTAATATAGGAGCACCTAAATATATAAAGCAGACTTTGATGGATTTAAAGGGCGAGATCAACAGCAATACTATAATCGTAGGGGATTTCAATACCCCACTAACATCACTAGATAGATCCTCAAGAAAGAAAATTAACAAAGAAACAGCAGACTTATTGGAATCACTAGATCAACTCGATTTAATAGATATCTTTAGAACCTTTCACCCTAAAGCAGCAGAATATACATTCTTTTCAAGTGCTCATGGTACATTCTCTAGGATAGACCACATGTTAGGGCACAAAAACAGTCTCAACAAATTTAAGAAGACTGATATCCTATCAAGCACTTTCTCCGATCACAACGGCATGAAACTAGAGATGAATCACAGCAGAAAAGCTCAAAAATTCTCAAACACATGGAAACTAAATAGCAGGGTGTTAAATAATGAATGGATTAAGAATGAGATAAAAGAAAAAATAAAATAATTTCTAGAAACGAATGACAATGAGCATACAACAACTCAAAATTTATGGGACACAGCGAAAGCAGTGCTGAGAGGGAAGTTCCTAGCACTACAGGCACACTTTCAAAAGCTAGAAAAAGCTCAAATAAACAATTTAACCCTGCAACTAAAAGAACTAGGAAAAGAACAGCAAGTAAAGCCCAGAGGAAGTAGAAGGAATAAAATAATAAAGATCAGAGCAGAAATAAATAACATAGAGGCTAAAAGAACAATACAGAGGATCAATGAAACTAAGAGCTGGTTCTTTGACAAGGTAAACAAGATTGATGAGCCTTCAACCAGACTCACCAAGAAAAAAAGAGAGAGAACTCAAATAAATAAAATTAGAAATGAGAGTGGAGAAGTAACACCTGACACAGCAGGTATACAAAGGATTGTAAGAAAATACCATGAAGAGCTATATGTCAAAAAATTAGACAACCTAGATGAAATGGACAAATTCCTTGAAAAATATAATCTTCCAAAAATCAATCTGGAAGAATCAGAAAACCTAAACAGACCGATTACAACAAATGAGATTGAAACAGTTATCAAAAAACTCCCAACAAAGAGAAGTCCGGGGCCCGATGGCTTCACAAGGTAATTCTACCAAATATTCAAAGAAGAACTAACTCCTATCTTTCTCAAACTATTTCAAAAAATTCAAGAGGAAGGAAGACTTCCAAGCTCCTTTTATGAGACGAGCATAATTCTGATTCCAAAACCAGGCAAAGACAACACAAAGAAAAAAAATTATAGGCCAATATCTCTGATGAATATAGATGTTAAAATTTTCAACAAAATATTAGCAAACTGGATCCAACAATATATGGAAAAAATCATACACCATGATCAAGTGGGATTTATTCTGGGGAGGCAAGGATGGTACAATATTCGTAAATCAATCAATGTGATTCATCACATAAACAAAAAGGAGAAAAACAATATGATAATTTCAATAGATGCAGAAAAAGCATTTGATAAAATCCAGCACCCATTCATGATCAAAACCCTCAGCAAAGTGGGATTACAGGGAACATACCTCAACATGATAAAGGCCATCTATGGCAAACCCATAGCCAACATCATACTCAATGGGCAAAAAGTACAAGCAATACCCTTAAGATCAGTAACAAGTCAGGGATGCCCCCTTTCACCACTCTTGTTTAACATGGTCCTGGAAGTCCTAGCCACAGCAATCAGAAAAGAAGAAGAAATAAAAGGAATTCAAGTTGGAAAAGAAGAAGTAAAACTATCATTATTTGCAGATGATATGATATTGTATATAGAAAACCCTAAAGTCTCAGTCAAAAAGCTACTGGACCTGATAAATAAATTCAGCAAAGTGGCAGGATATAAAATCAATACTCAGAAATCAGAAGCATTTTTATACACCAACAATGAACAGTCAGAAAGAGAAATTAAGGAAACAATCCCCTTCACAATTACAACCAAAAAATAAAGTACCTAGGAGTAAACTTAACCAAGGAGACTAAAGACTTGTACTCGGAAAATTACAAAGCATTGATAAAAGAAATCAAGGAAGATACAAACAAGTGGAGCATATACCATGCTCATGGTTAGGAAGAATAAACATCATTAAAATGTCTATATTACCCAAAGCAATCTATAAATTCAATGCAATACCAATTAAAATACCAATGACATACTTCAAAGATATAGAACACATATTCCAAAAATTTATATGGAATCAAAAGAGAACACGAATAGCCTCAGCAATCTTAAAAAAGAAGAATAAAGTGGGAGGTATCACACTTCCTGATATCAAGTTATACTACAAGGCCATTGTACTCAAAACAGCCTGGTACTGGCATAAGAACAGGCATATAGATCAATGGAACAGAACAGAGAAACCAGAAATAAACCCACAGTTCTATGGACAACTGATATTTGACAAAAGAGGCAAGGAAATACAATGCAGTAAAGACAGCCTCTTTAACAAATGGTGTTGGGAAAATTGGACAGCTACCTGCAAGAAATTGAAACTAGACCACCAGCTTACACCACTCACAAAAATAAACTCAAAATGGATAAAAGACTTAAATGTAGGCCGTGAAACCATAAGCATCTTAAAAGAAAACATAGGCAGTAAGATATATTGCATCTCTCGGAGCAATATATTTGCTGATTTATCTCCACGGGGAAGTGAAATAAAAGACAGGATAAACAAATGGGACTATATCAAACTAAAAAGCTTTTGCACAGCTAAAGGCAACAAGAACATAATAAAAAGACAAACTACACAATGGGAGAACATATTTGACAATATGTCTGATAAGGGGTTAATAAAGAACTCATAAATCTCAACACCAGGAAGACAAACAATCCAATCCAAAAATGGTCAAAAGAGATGAATAGACACTTCTCCAAAGAGGACATACAGATGGCCAACAGGTATATGAAAAAATGCTCAACATCACTAATCATTAGAGAAATGCAAATTAAAACCACAATGAGATATCACCTCACACCAGTCAGAATGGCGCTCATCAACAAAACAACATAGAGTAAGTACTGACGAGGATGTAGAGAAAAGAGCACCCCCATGTTTGTGGCAGCATTGTTCACAATAGCAAAGATCTGGAAACAGCCCAAGTGTCCATCAGAGGACGAGTGGATTAAAAAGCTTTGGTACATATATACTATGGAGTACTACTCAGCCATAACAAATGATGACATAGGATCATTTACAATAACATGGATGGACCTTGATAACATTATACGGAGGGAAATAAGTAAATCAGAAAAAAAACTAAGAACTATTTGAATCCATTCATAGAAGGGACATAAAATGAGACTCAGAGACATGAACAAGAATGTGATGGCAACAGGGGTGGGGAGTGGGGGGAAGAGGGAGGGGGTGAAGAAGGAGAGAGGGGTTGGGGGAGGGGAGGGGCACATAGAAAAACAGATAGAAGGTGAAAGAAGAAAATTTAACTTTGGGGGAGAGGTATACAGCACAATCAAATGTCAAAACAATCTAGAGATGTTTTCTCTCAACATATGTACCCTGATTTATCAATGTCACTGCATTAAATTTAATAAATAAATTAAAAAAAACATCTAATACAAAAATGAAATTAGCTTTCCCATGAGCATGCACAGAACATGGCAGAAGTGCAACTGAAGAGAGAATTACCAAATCACCTTCTAAAATTCACACTGGTGTGCCTGGTGAACCAATAGACAAAACACTAAGACACCAGGGTTTGGTGGTAAAGTTTTACTCATTTGCCCAAAGTGAGAGGAGAAAACCCAGGATCTTTCAAATCTCTCTTCTTTGAAAAAGAAAAAAGTAGAGAGGTTTTATTCAGCTACTGGTAGGGGAGAAAATCTCAGGATATCAAGGTAGAAGCCCATGTTTCTTCAGTCACAAATAACATTTTGTCTGACCAGACTCCTGGACATCAGCAGCTGGCCCACCAGCACTTTTTGCAGATATCATTTTCTTCTGCAAAACAAACTCATAAATTACCTTTGTGACTTTGTAGTTATCTCTTTTTGCTTGATAAAGAGACACCACATCAGCAACTTATAACTAATTTTGTGAGAACAAAGAGAGTGGGGCAGGAAGAGAGGTTAGCCTGTGCAGACAAAGACCTAATCTGGTCTTTATGCTTAACTAGCTTTAGCTACATTTTTCTATTTCCTTAAGCAAAGTGTAACTGTTTTGTCATTGTTTAGTTTTGTTTTGTTGTAATCATAAACTCAACTCTGCAAACTATCTAGACTTGGAAATGTATCCTTAATCATTTCTCCTGAAACTTCCTTCACAGGCAGGCCTTTAGAACATATATCACATAATTTCTCAGTCTTTGACTACAAGCTCCATGATGACCAATGCAACTGAAACATTTTGCTAAAGCATATGCCTATATTTCTATACCCTTTAATTTAATGTTTATTGTTTAGAGCCAGTTTCAAGAGCACATGGCTTGACCAGACATTAGATTAGCATTTATTCAAATACTCAGCACAAGTCAAATGAAAAATCAGTTCATAAGCAAACAAGAGAGAAACACTGGAACCACACACTTGATTTCCATTGTTTCAGGTGAGAAATAAAACCATTTGCTTCAAATTCCTCCTGAGACCTGAGAACTAAAACCACCCCTCACTGCCCACATTAATATGACTGCCTTAGTCCACTGTCTTCATTAGCATTACTTTATTTTTCCAGGACACTCCTGCCTAGGCAAATGGTTAGATTGCTCATTGATAAATCTTCCAGAGCTTTTCCAGACCCGCCAACTCTTCAAATAAGATTAACCACAGATGCAGCTTATACCCTAATGTATGTGCTCTAAATAATTTGCTTCAATACAGTGCTCTGTGTACAGGTACCATTAATTATGAGATGATATATTGAGATTCTCAACTAAGCCTAATAAAGCCTCTGGCCCCCCATGCCCCTTCTTCCTGTACCATCCCCTGTATTGGAGAACTCATGTTAAACAAACCAAATTTCTAATTCTCAAGAACTCTGACCTTACTCTCCCCACACTTACACACTGCCACAGCTCTGTGAAGTGGCATTCCCCTTTACCCAATGGTGAGAAGTAGTCTGCTTTTTATCTATGGATGTGTGTTGGTTGTATGTGGTGAGTGTTGTTTGGGTGACATTGAGAAACCAGCTTTCAATACATTTGTGAGCACAGAAACTGAAACCAACAGCAAGCCAAAAAAAGACTCTGCACAATAAAAATGAGCTTTTATTTAGAATGATAAAATTAGCCTTCCTAAGCATTATTGCTGTCCATTAAGCAGTCTGTAAAATTAAGAAAGAACCCTGGCCGATTGGCTCAGTGTTAGAGCAGGAGTTCCGGGTTTGATTCCGGGAACACAGGAGAAGCGCCCATCTGCTTCTCCACCCCTCCCCCTCTCCTTTCTCTCTGTCTCTCTCTTCCCCTCCTGCAGCCAAGGCTCCACTGGAGCAAAGTTGGCCCGGGCACTGAGGATGGCTCTATGGCCTCTGCCTCAGGCACTAGAATGTCTCTGGTTGTGGCAGAGCAATGCCCCAGATGGGCAGAGCATCGCCCCCTGGTGGGCATGCCAGGTGGTGGATCCCGGTCGGGTGCATGCGGGAGTCTGACTGCCTCCCCGTTTCCAGCTTCAGAAAATTACAAGAAGAAGAAGAAGAAGAAGAAGAAGAAGAAGAAGAAGAAGAAGAAGAAGAAGAAGAAGAAGAAAAAGAATGTTGCCTGACCAGTGTTATGAGGGACCCAAATAATTGTAACCTTCTTTGCATTGTAAGCTACCCAGGACTAGCTTATACATTTGATCTATAAGGAAACTAGGCTCCTTAGCCTCAACATTTTACTATTGTTGTCCATTTTAGGGAAGTTATTATGCAGGCTCAACAGTCTGCCTAAATGCAGACATTAGGGGGCCTGCAGCTGACTGTTAAGAAATTTGGACCACACAGTCAAGATTTTTAGATTGTTTTAAAGATAACGTTTGCTTAACAAGCCTGTTTCACTTCTGTAATCCCACTTAGCTAGGTGCCTGTATCCCTCTCTTCTCCCCTGACCGAAATTTGATTTTTTGCCTTTAAAAGCAAACTCCTGAGCTTGTTCTGGGCTGCATGATCTGAGTCTGTATTGAGCTCCGTGCAAGCTGCTGGCAATAAACTCCTCAAAGTTCCTATAACTCCGCATGTCTCTTTGGAACTCGCATTTTACAACATTGATGGAGGCCCCAGTGAGATTCCTGGTACTCCTTGTAACCAGGTTGAGACACACTTGGGCCAGTTAGCTTCCCTGGGAGGTTGCCTGACCCTGCTGGATTTCTAGGAGAGGTGCTCCCTGAGACATTCCAGGGCTCCAGCTATCCTCTGGGTCTCGGACAGCGTCTCGGCAGATGACACGGGTCCCACCATTTGGCAAAAGTTGAGGAGTACAAATTCTAACCTCCAGAGGTGAGTAAAGTAAATCTCTTGCTTTGCTGAATTCTGCTTTTCTGTTTGAAACTAGTCAATTTGGAACTATTGTGATGGAGGGTCAGACATGATCACACTCACACAACAGGCTCACCAGCACTAAGACATTGGCAGAGAGTTAAGTCCTGCCTTGGGCTCCTGGGACACATTTGTTTGTGCCCCCAGGGAAGGCAATTAACGGGGACATCTGTTTGTACTCTCAGGAAGACAATTATTGGAGACTAAACTGAGTCCCGCCAGGGGCTTCCCGAGACTCCTTTTGCTGAGATCTCATTCTTGGCTCTTATTGTTTCTGTTTAAAAACCCCTGAGTGAATGGTGTGTGAATGGGGATCTCTGGTGCCTACACCTGAGTTTACGCAGCCAGGCGAGCACGAGAGAGGCTCCTGACGGGCACCCCTTTTCTTGTTTGTTAAACTGTTAAAAAGTCAAGTGTAAATGTAAATAGTAAATTGTCTGCTTTGTAGGTTCTCTTTTATCAGGAAAATGTCTAGTGCAACTTCAATTGAAAATTTCTGGCTTAAAGCCAGAGGGCAGAAGTAAAGGGAAATTTGTAAACTCCATATGGTTTAGTGGCCATCCACTAAAAGCTGGGGGGAAACTCTTCCATCTCTGGGTCTGACCTAGTCAGAGGTGTACACTGACCAGCCTATACTAAGGAGAGCAAATATCCCAAGGTGGACCCAGCAGATGATTGTCACTTTTGAAAGGCAACTCTGAGAAAACTGTTGTAAAGCCCTCACAGAATAAAAAATAGCAAAGCAAAATATATAGAAATATTATATTATATTACTTAAGGCTAAAACTAACTAAAGACCTAAGAGAATTCTGGAGGAAGTATAGAATAAAAACTAGTTTCAAATATCCACATACTGACCCAAAGAAGCTTTACCCATTTCAAAGATATGGGGTAAGAAATTAAATTAAGAAGGAAAATAGAAAAATTAGAACTTTCTTTAAAACAATCTTCAAGACAGAAAAGGACACCTTTAGGTTGCCTCTTAAGGCATTTCAAAGACGCCTTTATAGACGAGGGCAGGTATAGAATTAAGGTGTTAAGAGGGAAACTACAAACTTTGTCCTCTGCCCTTTCCTCCTCCAGGGATTGACCAAGAAGGGAAACTTCAATCTCTTTGTAGATTAGAATAGCCCACATTTGGGGCAGAGTAGCCCAAACAGGGCTCATTAGATCCTAGAAATATCAGAGCTATATAAATAATAACTAAGCCCCAGGGCCTCCCATACCAGTTCCCCTTCATAGAACAGTAGAGTGTCCCTATCTTACAAACTGTTAAGGAGGACAAAGCAGACTAGAAAGCAAGAAAGAAAAGGTACATTAAAAACTCTCTGGGAATTAAAGCAATCAACTCTTAGAGTAAACTGGCCAAATCAAAAATTCCTAGCCCCAGGAAAAAGCAAGGGCAGTCTAAAATACTATCACTGGGCACCTACCCATGGTGGGAGGAGGAAGCAAACAGGCTGCAGCTGAGCACAAGCAGTGTCAGCCACAGTGGCAGGAAAAAAAAAAAGTGGCACCGAGTAGCAGCTTCCAGTCCTGCCCCTCCCCCTCGGGCACTGGGAATCCCAGGTACCTTGACTAGTTCCCTTATATTGACTTGCAAACAGCCCTCCTTTTTGGCTCAAAGGCTGTGCCAGGTAATTAGGACAAAGGGTTTTAGCAGCACAGTAAGCCAGAGGCGTTTACATTTCCAAACAGCCTCCTGTTTTATAAACCATCCTGGAGGAATTCAGGCTGCCACCTCCTTGCTACAGCCCCTCCTACCTCCTCTGCTTTGGCTCAGGCAATCACTGCCTCATACCTAGACCCAAATCTGAGAGGAAGACTTAAGGAAAAACTCAAAACTGAGGCGAGAAAAGCTGCTATGTTAGGAATGAACAGAGCTAAGGAGGACAACCAAGACCACCTCAAGAAGGTATTACCTGTTGTCTGGCCTAAATGGGACCCTGACACCACCATGAGACAGGAAGCTTTGAACACTTTTCACCAGTTTCTGTTAGCTGGAATCAGGGTAATTGCTAAGAAACCTTTACATTTGTCTAAGGTGTCAGAAGTTATTCAGGACCCTCAGAAACTTTCACAGTTTTCTTAGACTTGTAAGGTTGGTGGATAGAGGGATGGTCACGTAGGAACTCAGACCCGCCCACTTTGGCTAGGACTGCCCACAATCAAGCCCGCCAAAGGAAGCTTCCCAGGAACCATTTGGAGAGAAGCGATCGTCTGCCAGCCAGTGAAATTTTACCATGTCATAGTAGCTCCACTTCCCTAGAGGGACCCTTTAAATATCTCCCACGCGGTTTAATCCGTGCAACTTCCCTAGCCTCCATCTTTCTTTCCTCGGGGCCAGGGAACCTTGAGGGGCGGGGTGTGCACTCTGTACTCAATAAAGCCGTTTACTTATTCCACACTTTGCGGCTCCGGCCCTGTTCCTTCCTTCTCAGAGGGGAAAAAATACCTTACATTTTGATGCCGAAACCCGGGAGGAGTTAGAAGTCCACAAGGACCGCTCCCTTCTTCTCCCCTCCGTGAAAGAACCAGGAGAAAGTACCAGGATCTCTGATCTCCAACCCACTTTGGCACACGGTGCGGTAAGTCCCCTGCCTCCAGCTTTCCTCTCAGTTCTTTCCTCCGAGACTCCCTGTCCGAAACCGTAGCTATGTCAGGGAACTCTTTTCCGTCCGCGTGAGCGTGTGCTTGTGGAGACCTCCCCAAGCACATCCACTTTCATCCGTGGCTGGACCTTGAGTTTTTAGGATGCTAATACTCAAGTCTGACCACTCTGAGAACTGAGCGTGGCTGTGAGGGCACAGGAATCTCCCTCCCTAAGGAAGAAGAAAGTGTTCTTCTTCTCCGCTGTGGCCAGGCCACGGAACCCACTCAATTAGCCTCCTGAAGGGACTTTCAGTGTTAACACCCTCACCAATTTAACTATCGCCAAAAAAGCTGGGAACTGATTGGAGATCTCTTACATACACGGCTCCTAATTATTTGCGCACCCGTCCTTAATCTCTGTGCTGCCTGTTCCACCTCGCAGGCCTTTTTCTGGCCAGAGAAACCTCACCTAAAACCTCTACTCCTAATCTTTCCTTCTCTGCAGACTCCCAACTCTCTTTCCCTCCTGCCTGACCCCTGGGGGCACCTCTCTCCCTCACTCTTTCTACCAACTCTCTTTCTCCTCCCCTGCTGGCCAGGGGCCCCTCCCTTCACTGTGTTCTCTAGTCCCGCCTCCGTCAGGCCTTTCTCAGCCTGGCATTGGCTCTTACACTGGTTTTCAGGAAGTCCAACCCCAATTTTCTTGCAGGAAGTTCCTGCCCTGTCTTGCCTTTGGCTCCAGCATTTTTCCTGCAGGATCTGGGTGCCGGGCTCCACATGAGCCCCCCTCCTCTTATTCCCAATCCCCCAAGCCCCTATCTAGAACCTGTGAACACGGCATTTAAAGTTTTTAATGGTCCCAACTAGTAGAAACAGGCCTGTTCACCAGGCCCCCATGCAGCAGAAGGTAATGCTCCAAACCCAAACTCTTGTGGCAACCCTGAGACCAGCAGAGCCACCAGCAGCTTGCTTTAAGTGTGGCAAGCAGGACCACTGGTCCTGGCATGGCCCCTGCCAGCGGCTGCCCACTGAGCCCTGCCCTGACTGCAAGCAGCCCAGTCACTGGCGGAGTGATTGCCCCTTTGGGCAACAGGTTTTTTCCTCAGCGCCTCTACGTGGAGGACAAGCTGCCCAAATGGGAAGGCCAATCCAGCCAGGTGGGTGCATCGCTCAAACTCCTAGGACACAGCCTGGACTCAGAGAACCCAGGGTCCTGCAACAAGTGGGTAAGTCAGTCCATCTCATTTCTTGTGGACATGGGGGCTACCTTCTCTGTTTTTGCCTTTATACTCTGGACCTCTAGTTCCCTCACAGGTTTCGGTTATGGGAATGGATGGGACCTCTTCCTTTCCCCTTTTTACGCCACTCCTGACATGCAGTTCTGCCTCAAGCTTGCCTCCTTATAGGACCTCTGGCAGTCAGAACCACTGGACTTCATCCATCTCCAGCTCACCAAAAGGCTGGACCCTGCAAATTTCCCTTTTACTCCTCTCTTCTTTTAAATCCTTACAGGACCTCATCCGTGAAGTTTCTCCAATCATGGCCACACAAATGTTCCTCCTGACACCCCCCAAAGCCACCACCTTCTGATCTCCTCCTCCCCACGACACCCCTATTCAGCAGAAAGTAGCCAGATGAATAAACGGCGCCCCTTTTTCTATTTAACACAAAAGGTCAGAATGTAAGGTCGGTGGATAGGGGTATGGTCATGTAGGAACTCAGACCCGCCCACTTTGGCTAGGACCGCCCACAATCAAGCCCGCCAAAGGAAGCTTCCCAGGAACCATTTGGAGAGAAGCGATTGTCTGCCAGCCAGTGAAATTTTATCACGTCATAGTAGCTCCACTTCCCTAGAGGGACCCTTTAAATATCTCCCACGTGGTTTAACCTGTGCTACTTCCCTAGCCTCCATCTTTCTTTCCTCGGGACCAGGGAACCTTTCTGGGTGGGGTGTGCGCTCTGTACTCAATAAAGCCGTTTACTTATTCCACACTTTGTGGCTCCGGCCCCGTTCCTTCCTTCTTGGTGGGGAAAAATAGCTTACAAGACTAAAATAGGCTTATAAAGTCCATTCACTTCTAGACTCTAAAGCACCAGAAAATACTAGCATAATTAACTTTTCTTTTTAAGCCAGTCAGCTCCAGACATTAGAAAGAAACTCCATAAAATAGAAGGGTTCAAAGGCATAATTCAATCCCAGCTAGTCGAGATAGCCCAGAAAGTTTTTAACAATAGGGACACAGTAAGGAAAAAGCAAGACAGGAAAAGATTACTTAGGTAGTAATAGCAGCACTTCAGGAGGCTAATTCACAGAGGGGAAAAAGGCTCCCAGGGAGGAAAGGCAAGAAAAAGAATGTAAAAGAAATACCTAGAATCAAATTAGGAAAAATTAATATACATTTTGCAAAGAGGAAGGACTTTAAAAAATAAGTGTCCTAAATTACAAGTTGCCAAGGCAGGCTCCGAGGTCCTGAACTTTAGGGACTAACTAAGCTGAGGCTCCATTCCAGAAGCCCCTGTGACACTATGGTGACCACGATGATGGAAAAAAATCTGTAGACTCTCTAGTAGGTACTGGAGCAAGACATTAGGTCCTAACTTAGCCTCTTGGGCCCATCACCACACAAAAAAACGCCAGTGCAAGGGGCCACTGGAAAAACTACATACTACACATGAAACACCCAGCAGACATTTGACCCAGGGCAAGAAACTATCACCCATTTGTTCTTGGTCATGCCAGAGTGCCCCTACCCCCTCCTAGGATGGGACTTGTTACAGAAGCTCCAGGCCACAATTTCATTCAAAGGGAAAAAAATAGAACCTTAACCATAGGGCCCACTGTATGGCCAGTATACATGGGCACCAACACAGCCACGTGGCCCATGCAGGTTTGCATTGGATTTGGACAGTCAGTAATGAAACAACAGAGCCAAAAACTGGTGGGCCATCATCTTTAATTCTAGCTTGCACCCAGCAGGCAAGTAAAAACACATACTGGGCTCCAAAACCCACTCATTCAGTGCTCCCAAAGCTACTGACTTATACAAGTTTCCTAGAATCAAAGGTTTCTAGCTCACCAGACTTATTCACCTCTGTTCCCCATCTCCTTCCTCCTCCCTGCACAAACTGCACAAACTGGCTTTTCCTTCAGCACTCTGCCATCTTGGCTGCTTCTCCTGGCCTCCTCCACGTGGCCTTTCTCTGCTCTCCTCTCTAATGCTAATCCCAGGAACCGAGAGAGTGCAAGCTCCTGGGTCTGCCCCACTTTATGGTGTAGAAATCCAAACTTTAATCCAAGATACAAATAGGAAAGTCTCTAATGCAAAGTCACTTTTCTGAGGCATGATGGGATTCCTCATGAGAGTGCACCACCCTACAACAAAAAGAGTGGGAAAGCCCTAGTCCTAAAACCAAGCCCCAAGATACAAGGATCCTGCCTGTCCACAGCCCGCCCCCAACACATATTAATATATTCACGCCCATCCCAAGCAATCTGGGCATGGGCTTCCATGTGGGCAGCGCCATCATTAACAAAGTGAGCATAATATATTTTATCTGCCCAACACCCATCAAGGAAACTTCAGATGTTGGATTGCAGCTACTCCTAACCTGCCCTCTCTCTGAGGAATATCTCTTACAGGAATCAACTAGGCTAAGAGACACCAACAGCTCATCTTTTCTCTGGCAGCTTCAGGAGAGTTTCCCAGGAGTTTGGGCTGAAACCAACCCTCCCGGACTGGCTGTCTCTCAGCCGCCTGTAGTCACACAATTGCTCTCTAGTGCAACGCTGATAGTGCTTTCTGGAAGGAACACAAAAACTGTACCCTTCTCCAGTATGTAGAGGACCTACTACTGGCAACAGCCACCAAAGAGCGCTGCCTCAAGGCTACTCAAGGCCTCCTTGCCTCACTCCAAGCACTAGGGTACCGAGTGTCTCCAAAAAGGCACAACTGCTGTTATAAGGTGCCAAAAGCTACAGAATTAATATTAATATTTTAGGAAATTTAAAGAGCATTTTATTAATTTGGGTTAGGTGTGCAGAAAGCTTTTGTAAGTGTGATATCCATGCTTGTGTGATTAGCATAAGACCAAGATGGCATTGTGTTGTAAATGCAGAAAAAGGAAGGAGACTTGGATTCTCTGACCTTTCCCCATACCTTTGGGGGAAGGATCCATGGCTAGCCAGGTGTAGGGAGAAGAGAATTAAATCTTCTTTTGGACTAATGGACCATTTGCAGGCATTTGAAACCACCCCTCCCCTCCTGAAAGTATGTGGTTAATGTATGTACCTCTGAATAAAAAGTATAAACTTATGCTGGGGTGTCAGGTTTTCTCCCCTCCCATGTACAATTAGGAGTATATAAACAGCCCCAGAACTGTTTTGGGGGGCTGCACAATTTGGGTCTGTTGCCCTGTGTCAGCCATATGCGGCCGGCATATTTAATAAATTTCCTCCTTTAATAAAACTTTTCAAAAACTAATTTGGAATACGTGCCTCTACAAACACCTGAGGATTTGTGGGTTTAGCTACTTCACAACACTGAAACTCTGCACTCCAGAGGTTACTTATGTAGGCTGCCAGGTCAAAGAGGGACCAAGGACCCTGTCCCACAGCTGCATCAAGGCCATCTTTGGGATCCCCACTCCAACAGTTAAAGTCAAGTAAGGGAATTCCTCTGGGGCTGTAGGATATTGCAGACTATGGATTCTGGGTTTTTCTGAATTAGCAAAGCCTCGCTATGCCTGCACAGTCAGGTCACAAACTCTGGAATGGACTGAGACTGAGCAAAAACCCTTTGAGAACTTTAAGAAGGCCCTAACATTTGCCCCCACTCTTGCCCTGCCTGATGTCTCGAAGCCCTTCCAGTTATTCATCCATGAGGCTCCAATCTCAAAAGGAGTCTTGACTCAGCCCTTAGGACCCTGGAAATGACTGGTTGCATACCTGTCAAAATGGCTAGACCCCCATGGTGGCCAGATAGCCTGCCTGCCTGTGGGCCATAGCAGCTGCCGCAATCCTTGTCAAAGAGGCTGACAAGTTCACATTAGGTCAAGAGCTAACTCTGATGGTGCCACACAAAGTTGATGCATTCCTAAGAAGGAACTCCAGAACGATACATGTCAAACACTCGAGTAACCCAGTTCCAGCTCTACTCCTAGATCAACCCAGGATCAAATTCCAGAAAACAGCTGCCATCAACCCTGCAAGCTTGCTCCCAGACGATGACCCAGCCACCCCAATACATGACTGTACGGAGGTAATCAACATCATACAGACAGCCCAGCCAGACTTAAAGGACTCTAGGCTACCTGATGCCAATGAGTTACTGTACACAGATGGAAGCAGTTATGTACAGGATGGCATCAGGTATGTGGGAGCTAAAATAGTGACCCTGGACTGGGTCATCTAGTCACAGGCACTGAGGCAGGGAACTTCAACACAAAAAGCAGAACTTATAGCTCTTCTCCAGGCCCCGAGATAGGGAAAGGAAAAGCAAACTCCAGTTACACTGACAGTAGGTATGCTTTTGCTACTGCTCACATTTATACATCAATCTACAAAGAGAGAGGATTTCTGCTATCTGCTAGTAAGGACATCAAAAACAAGAAAGAAATTTTAGTCTTATTAGAAGCCATTTGGCTACCAGAGACTATAGCCCTTATTTATTGCCCAGGGCACCATAAAGGAGAACTCAATAGAAGCAAAAGAAAATTAGGCAACTAATCAGGCAGCATAAAAGTAGCTCTAAAACCAGTAGGGCCTTCAGAAATTTTAGTGACTAGAAAAGAACAACTAAGAATAAGAAGAGAGTAGTTAGAAATACCAGACATAAGACTTCTCTTGCCTAAAACCCCAGGCAAGAAAAGTGTAGTGTCCAAGTATTTAGTCAGTGCTCAAGTAAATACTAAGCAAAATAGTGAAGTTAGAAAAAAAAGTGGAGAAAGAGGAACTTTCCCAGGTAAACATTTAGAAATAAATTTCACTAAATTAAAGTCACTAGCACAGGGATATAAGTACCTGTTAGTTTTATTGACACCTTTTCAGGATAGGTAAAAGCTTTTCCTACTAGAAATGAGACCACAGTAACAGTTATTAGGAAATTATTCTATAAAATTATTCTCAGATTTAGCTTGCCCATTAATATTAGGTCTAATAATTGGCCTACGTTTATATTCGAGGTCTCATAGCTAGTAGGAAAGGCACTCAATGTTAATTAGAGATTGCACTGTACTTACAACAGGCCTTAGAGTTTGGAACAAATAGAAAAACCAAACCCTGAAAGAAGTCCTACCAAATTCATTCTAAAAGCTAGTGAAAACTGGACTAACTTATTTTCTCTAGTTCTGTTAAAAGCTAAAAGCACCCCCTACCAGGTAGGACTCAACCCATGTAAAATTGTATTAGGCAGGGCAACACCCCTTCTCCCTAAGCTTCCTTAGAGACCCCCTCAGAGACCAGGCAAATGGATCCTACCAACCCCTGTAAGTTGACCCTGAGAGGGACGACATGCCCTGCTTCAGCCACAAACCAGAAGCAAGCTGCTCTACGCACAACAGCCTGAGGAACCTCTTCACGGGACTCCAACCCCTTATAATTGAACTTGGGGAAGGGAGAGAAACTAAGGTAAAAGAAAGGCCAGAACAAGTCATCTTAAGGTTTCATACGTGTACTACTATGAGTCACACAGAAAAGGGTATAAGTTTTTTTAGTAAGGGGAGAAGCTATGAAGTAAATAAGAAATATATATGTGTTCATAGATACCTCTTAAGAATAACCTATAAATATTAATTATATGTCTGGCAAGCTACTTAGACAGAAGATGCCTCCAAAAAGAAGCATGTTTTAAAAGAAAATTGCTTGTTTTAAAAGAAAATTGCTTATTACTAACTTAAGTTGTCACTGAAGGTTAAAATCTTTAAAATATTAAGAGTTCTGATATAAAAGGGATTATATAGTTTTAATAATAGAAGGTGTAAGATATAAATGTACTTTTGAAAAAAAAGAAAATAAGTTGTTATGAAAGCTAGTTGTTTCTAAACAGAAAAAAAGTTAAAGGTGTATGTAGGTTTCAGAAGGTTGGTGCCGGTTGTAAGCGGTTTATACAAAGGAAAGAATGGACAGGTTGAGAGAACAGATTAAGCCTCCTCCATTGTATATTCCAGCAAATGTTATGCCTCAAGTTTATTTATATAAAGAAAATAGTTTTACACAATAGAAGAGGCCTAGACTTACTTTTCCTTCAACAAGGTAGCTTATGTGCAGCATTAAGTGAAACTTCTTGTTTCTATGCTAAAAATTCTAGTGTAGTTAAAGAAAGCCTATTTTTATTTAGGGCAAATGTTGAAAAGGGAAGAAAAGAATTTGAACAGTCAGAGAATTGGTTCCAAAGAATGTTTCATTAGTCACCATGGCTCACCACCCTTTTGTCTGCAGCAAGTGGCCCTCTTACTTTAATTTTAACTTGTCTAATAATAGGACCATATTTAATCAATTTTATAACAAGATTTATTTGAGAAAGGGTAAGCTCTATTAAATTAATAATAACTATAAGTCAATACACACCCCTACAACAAAATAGCAATAATGATAAATCAATAATTTGATTATATAGGTAAAACCAGTAGGGAATGTTACAGCTAATTATAACCCCCTTTGCATTGTAAGCTACCCAGGACTAGCTTATACATTTGATCTATAATGAAACCAGACTCCTAAGCCTCAACATTTTACTATTTTTGTCCGTTTTAGGGAAGTTATTATGCAGGCTCAACAGTCTACCTAAATGCAGACATTAGGGGGCCTGCAGCTGACTGTTAAGAAATTTGGACCACACAGCCAAGATTGTTAGATTGTTCTAAAGATAATGTTTGCTTAACGAGCCTGTTTCACTTCTGTAATCCCACTTAGCTAGGTGCCTGTATCCCTCTCTTCTCCCCTGCCTGAAATGTGGTTTTATGCCTTTAAAAGCAAACTCCTGAGCTTGTTCTGGGCTGCATGATCTGAGTCTGTATTGAGCTCCATGCAAGCTGCTGGCAATAAACTCCTCAAAGTTTTCCTGTAACTCTTTGTGTCTCTTTGGAACTTGTACTTTACAACACCAGTGGAGGTGCTGTAGATAGAGCATTGATCTGGGAAGCGGAGGACCCAGGTTTGAAACCTCAAGGTTGCTGGCTCATTTGGCTTGAGTGTGGGCTCAGCAGCTTGAGCACAGGGATGCTGGCTTAAGCATGGGATCATAGAAATAACCCCTTGTCATTGGCTTGGACCCAATGGTTGCCAGCTTGCAGCCCAAGGTTGCTGGCTTGAGCAAGGGGTCAGTTGCTGTGCTGTAGCTCCCTGGTCAAGGCACATATGAGAAAGCAATCAATGAACAACTAAAGTGCCACAACAAAGAATGGATGCTTCTCATCTTTCTTCCTTCCTGTCTGTCTATATCTATCATCTATCTATCTATCTATCTATCTATCTATCTATCTATCTATCTATCTATCTATCATCATCTATCAATCTCTCAGGAAAAAAAATGTTAATCGTGTCCCGGGGTCTGTAATTAAAAAGCAAGGTCAAATAAATAATATAAAATAATGTAGCCTATTAAACATAAGATGTACAGCAGCTCTGCTTTTCTTAATTTAACAAAGGTGATGAGATGTAAAGCTCTCAAGAAAACCTCACAGATGCATAATCCTGAAATCTTTTACATAACTTTTGTTTGTTGGTAAATGGAAAGATAATCCAGCCACAGTCTTAGGGAACCTGAACAGGATGTCAAAAGGAGTTAAGTAAATCTGATTGAGAAATTCGCTGACCCTTCACAAGAACTGACCAATTATCACATACTATGATTTTCAATCTTCACTCATTTTAATTTGCCTTCAAAATTTCTGAAGTGTAAGCCATCAGAGAGTTTCGGTTTTTAAACCGTAGCTTTCTGCTCTCTTTGTCTGGTGCCCTGAAAAAGAGTCACTTTAATTTTCCACAGTGTACCTTGGTGTTCAGTGTCTGGCTTTGCTGTGCATACAGAAAAAAATGGATATTTGGTCAGGTTACCTACAAAGCTGAAAGAAATAAACTGATTGAAACAAAAAATATGTAGGTGATGACATGTAGCAAAGTGAGAAGCTTGGTCTCTCTGACTAATATTTATTTAAACCCTGTATTGCTGTTGAGATCTTTAGGCTAATAGTTTCTGATTTAGACATGCTAATTATTAGAAGAATTCTGCTTGGGGCTTGAGAGGTTCCAAAAACCTGTCCCTCTGTTTTTTCCCTGCTTTTACATCAAAGAAGCCTAAACTCTCTGCTTTCAGGATGTTACAATTTTTCTTTCATGGTTCAGACTTGCAAGGAATAAGACACACCAGATGAAAGTAGTACGAGCAGAGGGCTGAAACTCAGAAGAAGCATCATCCCTGAGAAACTGCGCCACTACATATTTATTGAGTTCCAAAAGCCACAGCTCAGCAGTTAAAACTAGAAAGCTACAAAAGCCTTTTTTCCCAACATACCATCCCAAATCCTGGACGTCTACTGTTTCATTCATGATCAAGGACACGAGAAGAGTCAGAATCTCAGAATTTATCAATCATAAAGAACATCTGGTTCTTGATGGTATTTCTCCAAGAATCCTGTGTTACTTGTATTCAGATAACCCCAGGCCAGTCTCCTGTTATGGCTAACACACTCTGAGATCTCCCACCCTTGCTCTGAAGTTAACTACCATACATATTTGTGCAGGGTCTTTCCCTTCATATCCCCCTTTTTGTTTAGCTTGCACTTTATCTAGCATAAGAGATAATATGACAGCTTGCTGCTCTATGCTTCTTTACACTGATTTCCTCTTTTTCTGACTACCTATAATAAAAAAATTATAAAACAAATGATTAGTATGATGCCTCCTACAGTTCCTCCAAAAATCGTAAATTGTTTCACAGGATTCAAATTACTGATTCCATCAGGAATAGCGGTTAATAAATTTTCTCCATCAATCAATTTAAACTGATCCTTAAAAGTAGTGTGAATATGCTTTTGTAAATCTAAAATTTCCATCATTAAATTTCTAAGAGTTAGCAAGTGTTTTTTTTTTGTTGTTGTTGTTGTTTTTTTACATTTTCCCAAGGGAAATGAGTATGATCCCAAGGTATAGGGGTAATACAAAAAGTGGTTACATTCTAATCACATTTAGTTTAATTTGTCTTTGAAGACTAACAATTTGATCTCCTAACATAATTACAGTCTGTTCTAAATCATTAACCTTAGCATTAATTTCACTATCTATATGTCATCCAGAAGTTCACAGTTCAGAATTTTTATGCCAGTTTTGTACAAAGTCCATAGTCTGCATGCTTTTATGTAATGCAACTCCAGATACAGCAGCCACGGTGGTTACAGCTATTAATTCCGTAATGATGGCGATGATCAGTCCAACCTATCTCTTGTTTCACTTCAGGATTAATGAGATGTTGTAGCAGCATCATAGAAGGAAAATCTTGTCACATTCGATACATTTGTACTGGAATCCATACTCCTGTCCTGGCTCTTAAAGTGTATAGACTTTGACTACTTTTCTTAAAAGGAATGGGAGAGTTAATACATGTATAAAAAGTTCAGTTGTTGCAAGTTATAGAATAATTTTCAGCTGTCAATTTGGTTTCACCGATAATAAACACATCTCATTCTGTTTAAAGGTTAACATAGTATGCTTAGAGGGATGACTTCTCTAGATTTCTCATTTCCGCACTGGCATATGTTTAAGTGCCATGGCTATTTTCTACTAATGATATTGTATAGGACCAAATTTTATATGTGGAGCTTGAGGTGACATCCCTCCTCTATGCCATATGATAGTATGATTACCTTGACCATCAGCTGTAATTGAACCATTGTTCTTATGTCACCTTAAATCAGCACCCTGCCTTTTAACTCAGGTGGAACCATGAGGGCTCTACTCTATGACATTTCCATAGGAGATATTAAGTAAAACCTGAGCAGTTTCACCTCTGTAATTTTCTCAATGTACCCATTCACTTAGCTGATTAACAATTGCAGTGCGACAGGATGCTAAGTCAGGGAGAGGGTCAGGACCATGAACCATGTACAGATGTATTACCTTTAAATTCGTATCCTTGTAACAAAAACAAACTTTTTTGTTGTTATTGTTTTTTTCTTCTCCTTTACTGTTATTGTTTACAATAGAGAGCCAAGCTTGAGCTTCTATTTTTAAACAATGTGGCTCATGTCCTATGCATATAGGTAATCCCTCAACTCCTGTTGTATAATTTTCTAATCTTATTCCTTCTTCTGAAGGTACTAAGGGGCCTCTATCATCAAAAGGTCCTGGAAGGCAATTAGAGTCATGAACAAACATAGAAATGGCACTATCTTCCCAACAAAGTGCTCTACTTAATGGAGGATTAGGTATGTATGCCCAGTAACTAAAATTTTCAGCCATACTTAGCAGAATTTTTACCAAGGCAATCATTGCTAAGAAGAGATTAGCAGCATTTTGTTCTCTTCCAGTAGTTAGTAGCATCTTTTTACACTCAAAGGTCAGCTTTTTAAGTTGACCCCAACTTGGTATTTTAGACTTCTCAGTACTAGGCAGTGGCACCTTTAAGGTTCTTCTTCCAAGGTTCAATTCTTTCATCGTGGCAGTGGGAGGATATGCAGAGAATCTGTTTTATTTGCTCATGTTGTTAGTTTAATTCTGCGGGCAGGGATCCAAAAAATTCACTGGATTCTAAAATGACGCAAGCAAACTCTCTTTTCCAATGTTGTACTACACCAGGTACCCATTGATCCAGTTTATTTTTATAATGCACAGGCTGATTAATCTTAGAGCTATAATTTTTTTGTCCAATGTCTGTCTGCAACAGTCAAATTGTCCTCTCCTGTATTTAAGAAGTTTAAAGTAAATAAATTATTGTGTAATATAATTTTAGGGAATAATCTCCTTCCTTCTCCCCCCTTTTATTAAGTAACAGAGTGTGATTACTGCACTCAATAATTGCCTTTCCTTGTGGATTATATGGAATTCTAGTACTATGTTTAATATTCTAAAATGCTAAGGATTTTTTAAAGTTAGCAGATGTATAGGCAGGGCCATTGTCAGTTTTAATGGCTTTAGGAATGCCCATAACATTAAAAGTTTCTATTAGCTGTTGAGCGACACAAGCAGCCTTTTCTCCAGGCAAAGGTGTGTCCCATCGAAAGGTAGAATAGGTAACAATAGAACAGTGTACATAAGATAGTTTTCTAAAGGAAGAAATATGAGTTACATTCATTTGCCACAGTTCATTACTGTGCTGTTCTCTAGGACTTGTTCCTCCTGGTGATAGAGGAGTATTTATAATACTGCTATCAGGACACTTTCTAACAATATTTTGAGCCTCTCACCTGGTTATCTTAAATTTTTTGCATTGTCTTTTCTATTTGTATGAGTCTCTGCATGAAATTTAGCGCTATTTCTATAGATTTAATAAGTAATTCACCAATTTTATTATTTGTGGTAGACAAAGGACCTGGTAAAGCTGTATGAGAATAAATGTGAGTTATATAGATAGACATATTTTGTTTCTACCATAAAAGTTGTTAACTCTTGAAACATGTTGTGTAATTTGGAACTATCATTTGAAATGTAAACAGTTTCTATAAGTTTAACTGTATGTTCTACATACTGTGAATCAGTAACAATAATAATAGGGCAACAAAAATCATTAAGAAGTAATAATACAGCAAATAACTCTGCCTTTTGAACGGATATATATGGAGTTTTTATTACTTTTGTCACTGGTCCAGTATACCCAGCTATACCTAATTTGTTTGCATCAGTATAAAAAATAGAAGTCTTTTGAATTGGCTGAGCTGATACTTTAGTTGGCAAAATCCATTGTGTTCTTTCTTTAAAAACTGAATTCTTTTATCTGTAGGATATTGATTGTTCATGGTACCAAAATAATCAGCTAACGCAACTTGCCAATCAATATTTAATTTCCAGTTATCTGAAATGTGATTACATGTTAAGGGTATAATAATTTTATTCAGATTATTTCTAGTCAGTTGTCTTATCCTAAGTCTAGTTTTAGTAATTGCAGTACAGATTTTCTCTAAGTAGGTGCATAATTTCTTTTGAGTCTTGCATGTCAGAAAGTGCCATTCTAATATCTACTTTTCTTGCCATATGATGCCAGAAGGAGAATGTTTGGAGGAAAAAGTAATTAATTGAAAAATTGATGTGTATTAATTTGATCTAAATAAATAGTATGCACAATTTTTTGATAAGTGATTGGTCTTGTTTTGCTATTTCTGTTAACTGTCTAGGACTGTTTAAATCAGAAGCTCCTTAAAGGATATTAAATAAATCCATTAGTGCATATGTAGGGATTCCTAAGGAGGGTCTCAACCAATTAATATCACCCAATGGTTTTTGAAAGTCATTTATGGTTTTTAAGGAGTCAGTTTGTAAATTGACTTTTTTAAAGAATAATTCTTTAATTTTTAATTATATGCCCTAAATACTCAAAAGGACAAGATGTTTGAATTTTGTCTTCAGCTATGATTAAACAGTATTGATTCAAGGTTTCAGAAGCATCTTTAAGGATGACTGAAAGATCAGCATTATTCTTCCAAGTTATTAATATATCAGCTATTTAATGGATTATCAAAGATTGAGGATATTTCTGACAAATTTTTTCCAAAGGTTGACTTACATATTTTTGACACAATGTTGGGCCACTCAACATTTTTTGTGGAAGGAATTTATATTCCTTAGTAAGAATAGTTAGTTCTGCTTATTGTTATAGACACAACAGCCAATATTGCCAGAAATAGGACAAGATGTTTGAATTTTGTCTTCAGCTATGGACAATTACTATTCAGCTTCTAACTCTGAATATACCTTACAATGTCCTCACCAAGTTAGCAAGTCTTTAGGATCCATATTCCACACAATTTATATTTAGAGTCAAGGACGTTTTGGAGTCTCAGTCCTAATTAAAACATTTTTTTTTTGCCTCCTCAGTAAGTTTCTTCACTTGCCCTTATGTAGGCAGTTCAGCGTTTTGTGTGTAGTTGCCTTCCTCTTCATTTCTCTAATAACCTGTGGCTCTAAGCTTAGTCTCTTTATTTCTACTTCTGGTGGCTCAAAAACATCAAATCTCCCTTTTTTTATTTCCAACTCATGCCAAGGCTTCAATCTTCTAGAAAGTTTCTACTGGTCTCCCATATCTGTGGAGATAAGAGCAAATCCTCACTTCTCTATTTTTTCTACACTGCTGTTGTAAATCAGTAAATTGTTCCTGTCGAGAAAGTTTATCTTATGTAATATTAAGAGAAAGTTTAGCGTTAGCATTCTGATTAGCGTGAATATGAGCCTGATCCTCCTACTGAGTCATAAATTGTAACTATTCCACTTTTGAAAGAACAGTATGAGCTGACATCTCTACATTTTTTGAGATAAAATGTTGAGAGTGTGTGAAGGTGGATAACATGCATTCCTTGCATATGTGGAGAGTTATTTCTATACTGTGATTAAGCTGTTTTTAATTCTTTCAGAATTTTGATGGGGATTTGGTCATATTGAGTATGAAAACCTCCTTGGGGGAATTGTGTATTAGGTCTAAATGGAGTGAGTGTGACAGGAAAAGCTTCTAATGTGGACTTACAAATTTTAAATCCCCTTCTTGTCTAGCCTGCATTATTCCTTTCAAGAGAGGTGTAAGAATAGGTCCCTTAGCTTGTTATACAGGTAGAACAATAGGTACTGAGTCTACTAATGGATTAGCATAGGAGGCTTGTGTGGGTAGGGCTGGATACAAAAAAAATGGTGGTGGAGCAGAGAGAGTAACAGAAGGAGGAGGCAGAGGCTAATTATCTTGGTCAGTTTTGAAAGGGTTAACCCTATATCAAACCTCCTTGTCAGAAAATTTAAACTGTAATTTTAAAAATCACTCCTTTAATTGTTTAAAAGATAAATGTTTTTCTTCATCAGAAGCCAAATGGTCCCTGTTATCTTCCCATTGTAAAAAAACTTAGAGCTTAGTTAGAAAAATTTACTTGACCCTAAGCCTTGCAGCTTAGTGACCACTGCATAAGTGGGCTAGGAAGAAAACCAGTGTTGCTTAGCAATAACAAATGCATTAGCTTCCATATCTAAAAGTCTTTTGTATTTTTGTTTATTTCAGGGCATCAGAAGAGCCAAGTTTCTGCTTTCCTTGGGGACCCATTTGCAGGATGTGACCTGACAAGCAGCCAACTGCCTGAATCAGCTCGAGACAAATTCTTGAAATGACTTATCAGGGCCCTGCTTAATTTTGCTTAATTCCTTTGTTTTACAGATCTGAACACATCTTTACCCACAAGCAAGACAACTTTAAGCACAGAAACACAAGTATAATACAAAACTTTGATTAATCCTAATACTTGAATTACTATTCGGCTTCTAACTCTGAATATACCTTACAATGTCCTCACCAAGTTAGCAAGTCTTTAGGATCCATATTCCACACAATTTATATTTAAATGAGTGCTTCTTATGCATTTGAATTTTAAAGCAAACAATGTAGAGATGAAACTATTTTTTTTAATATAAAAGCAAGCAGTTCCATTTTCTTGCATGCAAGACCTTAACTTAGGCCTTAAAAATCACATTTTAGACAACATCAAACAAAAACTAAACAGAAACTAGAATCAGACAAAACAGAGAGAGTCCCGGGATTTCAGAGCACACTCAGGCTAGAAAGATGCCTGCCTGATCTTAGTCAGGGCATTTTCAGAGAGACTAATGATGGATGGGACTAAGCAAAATCTCCCTGAGGAAAAAAAAAAAAAAAAAACAAAACTCATGGCTGCTGGGAGATTTCATAATTGGATCCATCAGGAGTCCCCCATCTAAATTTTCAGGCAAAGAATAAGAAAGAAACAAAATGATAGTTCAGAGGATTGTAGCTAAAACATTAAAGAAAATCAGCAAGCCTTCTTTATTTCCCAGATTTTTCCTGTATTACAAAGACTGGAGAATGCCAAGGACTTTGTAATTTTTCTGTATGCCCTAATTCTAATTGAGTCTGTATCAATTGATGTAATGCCTCAAGCTTCTCTCCTTTTAGCGGCCACTGCTCAACTCATATTGGTTTTATTTAACCATGATCAGTATCAGACATTAATTCACAAGCTGGAGGCCATGAGGATTCAGACTCAGACTGTAATGGTTGCAAAGCCAAGGAAATTAAATTACAAAGAGACCAAACAGAAAGAGGACTAGTGTCTCCTTGTTGATGAGCTTGCCATAAAGCTCTCATTACATGTTTCCATGTTTTCAAACTTAAAGCAGCTTTTCCTTGTGGCTGAAACCAATAACAATGCTTCCTAACATTTTTAAAAAGTAACTTAAATTTTTTATCTTTAACAGTTATGGCGGACCCCTTTAACAATGCTTGCACTATTTTTATACACTAGGTCTCAACATATGGGACATTCCCCATGACTCTGCCTAAAATATCTTGAAGGTTTCACTCACCACCAATTGAACTTTTCCCACTTTGGTGTGACAATCCCGAGACTGCAAACTCACTACTTTTTGAGCCCCACTTTGGGTGCCAAATTGTACAATTTTTCTTTTATGGTTTAGACTTGCAAGGAATAAGACACATCAGATGAAAGTAGTATGAGCAGAGGGCTGAAACTCAGAAGCGGAATCAGCCCTGAGAAACTGTGCCACTGCATATTTATTGAGTTCCAAAAGCCACAGCTCAGCAGTTAAAACTAGAAAGCTACAAAAGCCTTTTTTCTCATCTGTACCATCCCCAATCCTGTACATCTACTGTTTCCTTCATGATCAAGGACACAAGAAGAGTCAGAGTCTCAGAGCTTATCAATCATAAAGGACATCTGGTTCTTGATGGCATTCTTCCAAGAATCCAGAGCACTTGCATTCAAATAACCCCAAGCCAGTTTCCTGTCATGGTTAACACACTCCAAGATCTCTAGACTCCAAGTAACTTCTGCTCTGAAGTTACCTACCATTCATATTTGTGCAGGGTCTTTCCCTTTATCTGAAGATGGGCTTGAGTATTAAAATGCACATCTTCTGAAATGGTGTCTTCCCAGTCAAGAAACCTTTTTTTATTCCAAAAAGAGACATTTTGAGTCTAGGCCTTTTTAATGCATTGGGCACATGGAATTGTAAACCACTGACAATTTGGAAACTGACAGCCATGAGGTAATGCCAATGGCAGGGTGGTCCCAGCTGGGACCCCTTTCAATGAGTCCTGAGCAGCTGCCAAGGCTGTTTTGCCATGAAGACTCTGAAGAGACTTTTCTTGTCGACACCAGTTGTATTTGACTCACAACGCATTTGGAATTTTAAAATGGTTCTTATAGACCCAAATCTATTGTAAGCCACCCTGGAGTAGGCAGCCATAAGTCCCTCCTCTCTATCTGAGCTTTCTGTCCCCAGGACAAAGCCATCTAAATTTGGGGCACCTCTGTCTGAGGGGATCAGGATGGTTGAACTCTAACAATTTGTTTGTTGTGCCTTTTTTTTCCAAGCCAGTGAGCTTGATTTAAAATTATTAGATTACCCTGCCATATATAACCAGAAATTTTCTTCCTCTTTATCTGGGTTTTTAATTTGGCATTAGTCAATTTGCTTCTGGAGAGTGACTAGTGTTATATATATATTTTTATTTTTCCAAATGAAAGAAAGGGAGATAGAGAAACTCCCACATGTGCCCACACAGGGATCCACCTGGCAACCCCTGCTGGGGCTGACACTTGATTCAACTGAGCAATCTTCAACCCCTGGGGTACACACTCAAATCAATTGAGCCAGTGGCAGCAGGGGGGGAAGAGGTGTTGTAAAGTGACGGGAGAGTTCCAAAGAGACACCAGACTTATCGGAAAATTTCAAGAGCAGATTTATTAAGCTGGTGACAGCATGGAGCTTAGCATCCTAAGTCATGCTGCCTTGAGGAGTCTGCATCCAGGGTGTATAAAGGAGAAACCACAGGATTCAGTTAGGGAAGTTTAGCAGGTGCAAAAACCTGGTTTACAGAAGCAGAAATTTTGGTTAGTTCATCAGACAGTCTGTTTTGAGTGTTTCCTGATTGTTGCTGACAGATCAACCTGCAGCGGAGCTCAGATTGCAAGTATGCACTGACAAAAATTTCAAACTGGTGATTGCAGAAGACATACAAGTGATTACAACAGAAGGCATACAAAATGGCATTGCTTATGCTAACAGTGTTACAGTTGCTTGGTACCTTGTCACATTCCCCACTGGTTTTTATATTAGGAGTCAAGTCATTGACTTATCTTCCCCCTCAGGGAGGGGGTTGTAATTGCTTTGGAGGACTTTTAATTGAAATTAGATCTGAGGTTTTTATTTCTGTAATTTTTGCCTCTCTAAGTTTTTCTGGACTAGTGATAAACTTTCTTGGATTATTCCTGAGTTGTTGGCATAAAAGCAGCAGGTTTTCCTGAGGGCTATGCAAAACCCTCTCTATTTTAGAAACAGCAGGTCTAGTTCCCTTCTATTTTGGAAAACTATTTTCTCTATACAAACAAACTTGAGGCATAATATACACTAGAATATGCAATAGAGGCTTATTCTGTTTTAAACTTGTTTTTTTCTTTTCTTATCTTATTTTTATTAATTTTAATGCAGTGACATTGATAAATCAGGGTACATATGTTCCGAGAAAACATCTCCAGATTATTTTGACATTTGATTATGCTGCATACCGCTCACCCCAAGTGTAATTGTCTTCCATCACCTTCTATCTGGTTTTCTTTGTGCCCCTCCCCTACCCTCACTCCCTCTCCCTCCTTCCTCACCCCCTCCCCACCCCCCCCACCCCACACCACCATTACCATTACATTCTTGTCCATGTCCCTGAGTCTCCTTTTTATGTCCCTTCTATGTATGGGTTCATATACTTAGTTTTTTCGGGTTTACTTATTTCACTCCATATAATGTTATCAAGGTCCATCCATGTTATTGTAAATGATTCGGTGTCATCATTTCTTATGGCTGAGTAGTATTTTATAGTATATATGTACCAAAGCTTATTAATCCACTTATCCTCTGACCGACACTTGGGCTGTTTCCAGATCTTTGCTATTGTGAACAATGCTGCCGTAAACACGGGGGTGCATTTCTCCTTCTGGAACAGTTTTATGATGTTCTTGGGGTATATTCCTAAAGGTGGGATAGCTGGGTCAAAAGGCAGTTCGATTTTCACTTTTTTGAGGAATCTCCATACTGTTTTCCACAGTGGCTGCACCAGTCTGCATTCCCACAAGCAGTGCAGGAGGGTTCCTTTTTCTCCACATCCTCACCAGCACTTATTCTGTGTTGTTTGTTGATGAGCGCCATTCTGACCGGTGTGAGGTGATATCTCATTGTGGCTTTAATTTGCATTTCTCTAATGATTTGTGATGTTGAGCATTTTTTTCATATACCTGTTGGCCATCTGTATGTCCTCTTTGGAGAAGTGTCTATTCATCTCTTTTGACCATTTTTGGATTGGATTGTTTGTCTTCCTGGTGTTGAGATTTACGAGTTCTTTATAAATTTTGGTTATTAACCCCTTATCAGACATATTGTCAAATATGTTCTCCCATTGTGTAGTTTGTCTTTTTATTCTGTTCCTGTTGCCTTTAGCAGTGCAAAAGCTTTTTAGTTTGATATAGTCCCATTTGTTTATCCTGTCTTTTATTTCACTTCCCCGTGGAGATAAATCAGCAAATATATTGCTCCGAGAGATGCAATATATCTTACTGCCTATGTTTTCTTTTAAGATGCTTATGGTTTCACGGCCTACATTTAAGTCTTTTATCCATTTTGAGTTTATTTTTGTGAATGGTGTAAGTTGGTGGTCTAGTTTCAATTTCTTGCAGGTAGCTGTCCAATTTTCCCAACACCATTTATTAAAGAGGCTGTGTTTACTCCATTGTATGCCCTTACCTCTTTTGTCAAATATCAGTTGTCCATAGAGCTGTGGGTTTATTTCTGGATTCTCCGTTCTGTCCCATTGATCTATATGCCTGTTCTTATGCCAGTACCAGGCTGTTTTGAGTACAATGGCCTTGTAGTATAGCATGACATCAGGAAGTGTAATACCTCCCCCTTTATTCTTCTTTTTAAAGATTGCTGAGGCTATTCATGTTCTCTTTTGGTTCCATATAAATTTTTGGAATATGTGATCTAAAATATATCTTTAAAGTATGTCATTGGTATTTTAATTGGTATTGCATTGAATTTATAAATTGCTTTGGGTAATATAGACATTTTAATGATATTTATTCTTTCTAACCATGAGCACGATATATGCTTCCACTTATTTGTATCTTCCCTGATTTCTTTTATCAATGCTTTGTAATTTTCTGTGATCAAGTCTTTAGTCTCCTTGGTTGAATGTACTCCACGGTACTTTATTTTCTTGGTTGTAATAGTGAAGGAAATTGTTTCCTTAATTTCTCTTTCTGACTGTTCATTGTTGGTGTATAAAAATTGCTCTTATTTCTGAGTATTAATTTTATATCCTGCCACTTTGCTGAATTTATTTATCAGGTCCAGTAGTTTTTAGACTGAGCCTTTATGGTTTTCTATATACAGTATCATTTCATTCGAAAATAATGATAGCTTTACTTCTTCTTTTCCAACTTGAATTCCTTTTATTTCTTCTTCTTGTCTGATTGCTGTGGCTAGGACTTCCAGGACTATGTTGAATAAGAGTGGTAAAAGGGGGCACCCCTGCCTTGTTCCAGATCTTAAGGAAATGCTTTTAATTTTTGCCCATTGAGTATCATGTTGGCTGTGGGTTTGTCATAGATGGCTTTTATCATGTTGAGGTATGTTCCCTGTATTCCCACTTTGTTGAGAGTTTTGGTCATGAATGGGTGCCAAATTTTATCAAATGCCTTTTCTTCATCTATTGAAATTATTATGTGGTTTTTCTCATTCATTTTTTTTTATGTGATGAATCACTTTGGTTGATTTACAAATATTGTGCCAGCCTTGCCTCTCCAGAATAAATCCCACTTGATCATGGTGTATGATTTTTTCTATGTGTTGTTGGATATGGTTTGCTAATATTTTGTTGAGGATTTTAGCATCTATATTCATCAGAGATACTGACCCATAATTTTCTTTCTTTGTGTTGTCTTTGCCTGGTTTTGGAATCAGAATTATGCTCGCCTCATAAAAAGAACTTGGAAGTCTTCCTTCCTCTTGAATTTTTTGAAACAGCTTGACAAGGATAGGAGTTAGTTCTTCTTTGAATATTTGATAGAATTTACTTGTGAAGCCACCTGGCCTCAGACTTTCCTTTGTTGGCAGTTTTTTGATAACTGTTTCAATCTCATTTGGTGTAATCGTTCTGTTTAGGTTTTCTGATTCTTTCAGATTAATTTTTGCAGATTGTATGTTTCAGGGAATTTGTCCATTTCATCTAGGTTGTCTAGTTTTTGGCACACAGTTCTTCATAGTATTTTCTTACAATATTTTGTATTTCTGTTGTGTCAGTTGTTATTTCTCCACTCTCATTTCTAATTTTATTTAATTGAGTCCCCTCTCTCTCTCTTTTTCTTAGTGAGTCTAGTTAAAGGTTCATTGATCTTCTTTACCTTTTTAAAGAAACAACACCTAGTTTCATTGATCTTGTGTACTGTTTCTTTAGCCTCTATGTCATTTATTTCTGCTCTGATCTTTATTATTTCCTTCCTTCTACTACATTTGGGCTTTACTTGCTGTTCTTTTTCTTGTTCTTTTAGGTACAGGGTTAAGTAGTTTATTTGAGCTTTTTCTAGTTTCTTAAATTAGGCTGTAGTGCTATGAACTCTCCTCTTAGTACTGCTTTCGCTGTGTTCATAAATTTTTAGTTGTTGTATGCTCATTATCATTTGTTTCTAGGAATGTTTTTATTTCCTCTTTGATCTCATTCTTATCCATTCATTACTTAACAAACTGCTATTTCGTTTCCATGTGTTTAAGAATTTTTGAGCTTTTCTGTTGTGGTTGATTTCTAGTTTCATGCCATTGTGATCTGAGAAAGTGCTTGATATGATTTCAATCTTCTTAAATTTGTTGAGACCACTTTTGTGCCCTAACATGTGGTCTATCCTACAGAATGTACCATGACCACTTGAAAAGAATGTATATGTATTCTGCTTTAGGTGAAACGTTCTGAAGATGTCTATTAAGTAGAATTGACCTAGTGTGTCATTTAAGTCTGCTGTTTCTTTGTTAATTTTCTTTCTTGAGGATCTATCTAGTGTTGTTAGTGGGGTATTAAAATCCCCTACTATTATAATATTGCTGTTGATCTCGCCCTTTATATTCATCAAAATCTGCTTTATATTGATATATTTAGGTGTTCCTATGTTAGGTGTGTAGATATTTATAATAGTTATATCTTCCTGTTGAATTGCTCCCTTTTTCATTATGTAGTGGCCTTCTTTATCTCTTACTATATCCTTTGTTTTAAAGTTCATTTTGTTTGATATAAGTGTTGCTACTCCAGCTTTTTTTTTTCATTTTCATTTGCATGAAATGTTTTTTTTTCTTCTTTCTTTTACCTTCAGTCTATGTGCATCTTTTGTTTTAAGGTGTGTCTCTTGTAGACAGCATATGTACGGGTCCTGTTTTTTTATCCATTCAGCTACCCTATGTCATTTTATTGGATCATTTAATCCATTTACATTTAAGGTTATTATTGATATGTAGTTGTTTATTGCCATTTTATTCTTTAAGGCTGTATTCCTCTTTTGGTATATTTTTCTCCCACTTTGATCTGTTTACAACATGCCCTTTAACATTTCCTGCAGCATTGGTTTTGTTATAATGAAGTTCTTGAATTTTTTTTTGTCCTGAAAGCTTTTTATTTCTCCTCCAATTTTAAATGATAGCCTTGCTTGATAAAGTAGTCTTGTTTGTAGGTTCTTGTTCTGCATTACTTTGAATATTTCTTGCCATTCCCTTCTGGCCTCAAGTGTTTCTGTTGAGAACTCTGATGCCATCCTTACAAGGGCTCCTTTGTAGGTGATAGCCTTTTTTCTCTCGCAGCTTTTAATGTTTTCTCTTTATGATTTAGCTTTGGTATTTTAATTATGATGTGTCTTGGTGTACGTTTCTTTGGGTTTCTCTTTAATGGCGTTCTCTGTGCTTCTTGAACTTGTGAGAGTTTCTCCTGCATTAATTAAAGAAGTTTTCAGCTATGATATGATTGAGCAAAGTCTCTATCCCTTGTTCTTTCTCTTCTTCTTCAAGAACCCCTATAATGCAGATGTTATTTCTCTTTATGTTGTCACAGAACTATCTAAGAGTTTCCTCAGACTTTTTGAGTCTTTTCTTTTCTGCTTTTATGCCTTCATTCCAGTTGTTCTCCAACTCGCTGATGTGATCCTCAGCTCTGTCCATCCTGTTTTTAATTTCTTCTATTGTGGTCTTCATTTCTGATATTGCATTTGTCATCTCTGACTGATTCTTTTTTTTTAATATTTTGATATCCTTTTTTATAGTTGCTATTTCTTTATTTAGATGTTCATAATGACCACCCATTGTTGTTCTAAGATCCCTAAGCATCCTTCCAATCATTATTTTGAATTTCACATCTGGAAGTTTGGTTATTTCCATATCACTCAGTTCATTTTCTGGATATTTCTCTTGTGGTTTCATTTGGATTGCACTTTTCTGTCTTCTCATATCTATGTATTTGAGTGTTTTGTTTGTAGAGCTGATTGAGTCTAGGCTTGGTGTTGTCTGCCCCAGTTTTCAATTGTGTTATTTCTAGGTCTTCTTGGGTTGGGATCAGCTATTTTTTGTGATCCACTTTCAGATTTGGGCTGCTTTGCAGTCTTGATTTGTTTGTTTTCTTAACAGGTGATTGTCTTGTTTTCTGATCTCAGCAGGGGGCTCATTTGAAACTGTATCCAGGAATGTGGTGGGTGTAACTAAGCTCTGCCAGTTAATCTCTCTAGGGGCAGGTTGCTTTCTCAGATTCAGTAGTGGGGGATGTATCTCAGATCTCCATGGAGACCTGAGTTACTACCCTTCCTCCCCACTTCTTGTTTTCAGCTGTGTCTTGTTGTGCTGATGAAGCTAGAGAGATGTCTGGAGATCTGTGACCTGGAAGCACTTTGTATTCTCTTTTGTGGAAGGATCAGCCCCTCCCCCAGCTATGGCCACCTCCAGCACTGAATGAGTCAGCTTTTCAGCTCATTCCCTGCATTCCTTTACCCCTCACCGTCTGTCTGTCTCTCTCCCCCTTTCTTTTTGGAAGATAAGCTGGCCATTTCAACACCCCTTGTTCCCTGGTCACCAGGCAAGTGGCTGTGAGCAGTCTTTACTGCTCTTTTCCTTGGAGTGAGAACTGCTCTGGGCTCCGATCCTCACCCCCTTCCTCTGTTCCTATAAGCAGGGGAGATTCAGGTGCTCTCTACCAGGTTCGTTGTGGCTTCTTCTTTGCTCCTTGGTTTTTGAGAGCTGTTCTTGTAGTCCAGATTTGGTTTTTTACACTGATTCTTCATAAATTAGTTTACAATCCAGTTTGGTGGTGTGAGCTGGGAGTCTTCAGGTCTCCTTGTTTTTTCTTTGTACAATCATTTTACTTTTTACAATTTGCACAAACATTCTGCAACTTATATAAATGTTTAACATTTTTATGATTTATAAAAATTTAGCTTTCATAACATTTTTTTACTTCTTTAAAAGTATTTTATACATTATATATATTATTGTTAAAACTACATAATTAGGCCCTGGCCAGTTGGCTCAGTGGTAGAGCATCGGCCTGGCGTGCAGGAATACCGGGTTTGATTCCTGGCCGGGGCACACAGAAAAAGCGCCCATCAGCTTCTCCACCCCTACCCCTCTCCTTCCTCTCTGTCTCTCCTTTCTCCTCACTCAGCCAAGGCTCCACTGGAGCAAAGTTGGCCCGGGTGCTGAGGATGGCTCCATGGCCTCTGCCTCAGGTGCTTGAATGGCTCTGTTCACAACAGAGCAATGCCCCAGATGGGCAGAGCATCACCCCCTGGTGGGCATGCCGAGTGGATCCCGATCGAGCACATGCGGGAGTCCTGTCTCATTGCCTTTCTGTTTCCTACTTCAGAAAAATAAAAAATAATAAAAACAAACTATATAATTATTTTTCTAGTTAATTAGAACTGGGAATTTCTAAAACCCTTAACCTTTAGTGACAACTGAGCTAGTAACAAACAATTTTTCTTTAAAATATACTTCCTTTTGGAGGTGTTTTCTCTCTAAGTAGCTAATACTTACAGATTAGTTTACAGGGGTAGTTATAAGCACATATATTTTCTATTTACTTTGTGGACTTATTTCCCACCTCCTGTATGACCTACAGCGACACATATATTACATTTTAAAATGACTTGTTTTGGCCTTTCCCCGACCCTAGTTTTTTCCTGTTCTTAAAGTTTAATTATAAGGAGTCTCGTTGTGAGGTTCCTCAGACTTCTGCTCTACATAGCCCAGCCAGCTTCCAGTTTGTGGCTAGAAAAGGGCATGCCATCCTTCTCAGGGTCAGCTTACAGGGGTTAGTGGGATTTGTTTGTATTGTCTCCAAGGGGGTCTCTAAGGGAGCTAAAGGAGAAGGGGTGTTGCTCCACATGATACAATTTTATACGGGGTGAATCTTGCCTAGTCGGGGGTGTATTTAGCTTTTAGCAGAACTAGAGGGAGTAGGTTAGTCCAGGATTCAGTAGTTTTTAGAATGAATTTGGTCAGAACTTTTTTCAGAGTTTGGTTTATATTTTTTTTAATTTGTTTTAAACTCTGAGGCCTGTAAACACAATGTAATACCTAATTAATGTTGAGTGCCTTTCCTACTAGCTGTGAGATCTTACATACAAATGCAAGCCCATTATTAGTCCCTATATTAATGGGCAAGCTAAATCTGGGAATAATTTTATGTAGTAATTTTTTAATAACTGTTACTGCAGTCTCATTTCTACTAGGGAATGCTTCTACCTATCTTGGAAAGGTGTCAATAAAAACTAATAGGTACTTATAACCCTGTGCTTGTGGCTTTACTTCAGTAAAATCTATTTTTAAATGTTTACTTGGGAAAGTTCCTCTTTCCCTGTTTCTTTTCATAACTTCTTTACTTTGCTTAGCATTTTGCATTTACTAAGGCACAGACTAAACACTTGGACACTATACTTTTTGCAATAGATTCTGAGCCTGGCTGACAATTTCTTTGCCTAAGGCTTCAGGTAAGAAAAGTCTTTTGTTCTTTCTTTCTAAGAACTATCCCTTCTTATTCTTAGCTGTCTTTGTTATCCACTAAAATTTCTAAAGGCGTCACTGCTTTTAGGGCTACTTTTTTGGCTGCCTGATTAGCTGCTTGATTTTCTTTTATCTCTGTTGTGTTTCCTTCTAGTGTCCTGGGCAATAAATAAGGGCTACAGTCTCAGGTAACCAAAGGGCTTCTAGGAAGCCTAAAATCTCTTTTCTGTTTTAATATCTTCACCAGCAGATGTCAAAAATCATCTCTCTTTGTAGATTGCTGTATAACGTGGCAGTAGCAAAAGCATATCTACCATCAGTATAAATGGAGATTGCTTTTCCCTTTGCCTACCTGAGGGTCTAAATAAGGGCTATAAGTTCTGTGTCGTGTGCTGAAGTTCCCCAGCTCAGCACCTGTGACCAGATGACCTGGTTCAGAGTCACTATTGCAGCCCCCACATATCTGATGCCATCCTGAACATTAATTGCTCCCGCATGTGTACAGTAACTCATTGGCATAAGGTATCTCAGAGTCCTTTAAGTCTGGCCAGGCAGTCTGCATGATGTTGACTAGCTCCATACGGTCATGTAATGGGGTGGCTGGGTCATCAACAGGGAGTAGGCTTTCAGGGTTAATTGCAGCTGTGTGACTACAGGCAGCTGGCGGGCAGCTAGTCTGGGAGGGTTGGTTTCAGCCCCAATCCCCCAGATACCTTTCCGGAAGCTGCCAGAGAAAAGACAGGCTGTTGGTGTCTCTCAGCCCAGTCGATTCCTATAAAAGATATTCCTTGGAGAGAGGGCAGGTTAGGAGTAGCTGTAATCTAGTGTCCAGAGCTTTATTTGGCCCCTGTGGTTATGGTGGTATTTTCCCCCTTGAAGGAAATTGTGGCCTGGAGATTTTGTAATAAGTCCCATCCTATCAGGGGCTAGGTCTAGGTCAAGCACTCTGGCTTGACCAAGAATGAATGGGTGACAGTTCCTTGCCCTAGGTTGACTATTCACTGGGTGGTCCATTGATAGTATGCAGTGTTTCTGATGGCCCCTTTTACTGGAGCTTTGTGAGTGGTGATAGGTCCAAGAGGCTCAGTTTAAACCAAATGAGTTGCTCTCAGGTCTACTAGAAACTTACTGTTCTCCCCCTTATAACTGCCATTACTATAGGCTCCTGGGGGCTCAGTGGAAAAGGAGCTTGTCCCTGTCAGTCCTCGAGATACAAGACTTGGGAGCCTGCTTTGGAAAAGGGTGGTTTCTTGGGGCATTCATTTTTTTAATGCCCTTCTTCTTTGCAGTATGCACAATGCTTCCTTCCTAATTTGATTCTAGTTTTTTTCCATTACATTCCTTTTCTTGCCTCTCTTCCCTGGGGGCCTTTTTCCCCTCTGTGAATTAGCCTCCTGGAGTGCCAGTATTACTACCTTAGCTATCTTTTTGTCTTGCTTTTCCCTTACTGCAGGGGTCAGAACCCTTTTTGGTTGAGAGAGCCATGAATGCCACATATTTTAAAATGTAATTCTGTGAGGACCATACAATATGTTTAACACTAAATACAAGTAAATGTGTGCATTTTATGTAAGACCAACACTTTTAAAGTACAATAAGTCTCTGAATTCTTTTTAATAACGTTGTTATGCTGTTGCTAACCAAGGATGAATAAAGTACTTCTTACCATTAAAGCAACCTCTGGTGCTGCATGGTTTTGCTGATGGCCTTATAGTCTGGTTGACACGTGGTGAGGTTAAGCATCTTGCAGGCGTTGAGACTTCCACCCCTTAAGCGTGATCATAGGTTGGTCTTGACATTCTTCCGATGTGAGAAAGACTGCTCACGTGCATATGTAGAGCCAAACATTGTCAGTACAGCAATACTCACATGCTGCAGTGTGTGGTACGTGATGGGAAGTGCATTTTAAGTTTTGACAATCAGCTGGTCTGTGGGTTGAAGTTTTTTCATTTCTCCCCACTTGTGTTTGCTCACCAACTCTGCTTGCTGTTGGGCAAGTCTTTCCAAATCTTTATTCAGTGACTTGAACTTATTCACCCACATGTCTGAGGCCTTTAGTTCAGCAGCTTGTATCTCCAAATCTCTGATGGAGACACCGGGGATTGCACTCAGGTCCACACTGTCCACTGCACACTCGTGTGGATGGGTGATAAACTTTAAAAAGATGAGTGTGCTCACAAAATTCTCTAAAGTATGCTTTAAATGACTGCAGGAGATTAGATGTGAAGCCTGCTAGCTGCTGGAGATCAAGATGTTAAGCAAGGTCACTTGATGTGCATGCACTTTAAACTTCCAGTTTTTCAAAGTGTTGTAAACAACCTGTTTCAATGCCTGCGATGAAGAGTTTCAACTTGTTTTCAAATGCAAACACTGCTTGTTGAAGGGATAAGACTGTATTTCTAATGCCTTGCATTTTCACATTGAGCTGGTTCAGATGTTCAGTCATATCCACGAGATGGTAGAACTTCAGGAGCCACTCAGTGTTAGCTAACTCAGGATGCTTGATGTTTTTCATTTCAGGAAAAGTCTGGATTTTTCTCAGACAAGCCTCAAAATGGCTGAGCACCTTCTCTCTTGACAACCAATGCACATTGCTGTGCAGAAGCAGACCAGGATAATTATTCCCAACTTCATCCAGCAGTGTAGTAAACTGGCGATCATTTAGAGCTCAGGCAACAATAAAGTTGACCACCCGAATGACCAGCAACATCACCTCAGCAAGCTGCTTGACACACATCTGAGCACAAAGCGCCTCCTGATGTAACATGTAGTGAAAACTTAGGATGGGTCCCTTTTTATGTTCATGAAGAAGCGCTATAAATTCTCTGTTTTTCCCAAGCATGCACGGAGCACCATCAGTACACACCGAAATACGTTTATCCATTGGTAGATATTTTCTTTAGCAAACTCAGTGAAAGGCTTGAATAAATCCTCCCCTCTTGTTGTCTCTTTCATAAGAAAAACAGCAAGACTTTCTTCATATAATATGTCACTGACAGCATACCTTGCAATCATGCTGAACTGGTATACATGGCTTACATCTGTTGACTCATCCAAAGCGAGATAAAAATATGGTGCTGCATTTTTGTCCTTCACTTGTGTTGCCTCGATTTGATTTGCCATCACGATGGTACGATTGTGAATAGTTCCAGCTAACAGAGTCATGTCCTTTGTTCGTTTGATTATCTTGTCTTTATCAGAAAAGTCATCAAAAAGTTCATTGTCAACATCAAGCATGATTGTTTTGGCATCTGTGAATGACCTTCCGTTTCTCACAATTGCTAAAGCACCGGCAAAGCTAGCTGAATTCCAGTCACCTGGTTGGGTCCAAACATAGAGTTGCTGCTGACTAGCTTGCACTCTGCACAGTAGCTCTTGACATGCTTTCTTCCTGCTGTCCCCCACTGGTATTTTGATGCAAATGTAGTATGGCGTGTGTCGAAGTGCCGCGTTATATTTGACCTTTGTATTGATGCAACTTTATCATTCCATATTAGACACACTGCAGAACCTGCTCTCTCCACAAAGGCTGCTAAAAAGCACAATACTTTTCATCTTTTTTATTTTTTTAGCCATTTTTTTTTTTTCGTCAAAAGTGTTTCTGCAATTAGCTAGTTGTCTACTTGATTAAAAGGAGGAAAGTTCACTTCCTGACCTCACAATGACCGGTGTGCTTTACACATTATCCAATAAAAAATTGGTGTTGTCCTCGAGGACAGTTGTGATTGGCTCCAGCCACCCACAACCATGACCATGAGCGATAGGAAATGAATGAATTGTAATACATGAGAATGTTTTATATTTTTAATGTTATTATTTTTTTATTAAACGTTTGTCTGCGAGCCAGATGCAGCCATCTAAACAGCCACATCTGGCTTGCAAGCCATAGGTTCCCGACCCCTGCCTTACTGTATCCCTGTTGTTAAAAACATTCTGAGCTATCCTGATTCACTGCGACCAATTCATGACCTCGAACCCTTCTATTTTCTGGAGTTTCTTTCTAATGTCTGGAGTTGGCCGGGCACAAAAAAGCAAAGTTAACTACCCTAGCATTTTCTGGTGCTTCAGGGTCTGGAGGTGTGTAGACTCCATAAGCTTCCTGCAGTCTCTTCAAGTAAGCTGCAGAATCTCCTGGGGATCCTGAAAATCTTGACACCTTAGACAAATTTATGAGTTTCTTAACAGCTGCCTGATTTTGGCTAACAGAATCTGGTGAATAGTGTTCTAAGCTTCCTGTCTCATGGTGGTGTCAGTGTTTATTTTAGGCTGAACAACCAGAAACACCTTCTCAAGGTGGTCTCAGTTGTCTTCCTCAGCTCTGTTCATTTCTAACATAGCAGCTTTTTACACACCAATCATTCACAAACTCAGTTCTGAGTATTTTCCTATGTCATTCCCTCAGGGTTGGCTCCAGGTATGAGGCGGTGAGTCCACAGAGCCAAAGCAGAGGAGGTAGGAGGGGCTGTAGCAAGGGGGTGGCAGCTCAAATTCCTCTGGTGTGGTCTATAAAACAGGAGACTGTTTGAAAATGTTGTGTGCCCCTGGCTTACCGCGCCACTAAGTCCCTTTGTCCTATTCACCTGTTGCAGCCCTTGAGCCAGGAAGAAGGGCTCCTTGCTAGTCAGTATAAGAGAATAGTTCGTGGTGCATTAGATTCCTACTGGCCAAGGGAGAGGGTCAGGTCCTGGGAGCTACGTGAGGAGCTCCCTTTTGGCACTGCTCCTTGGAGCATAAGTAAGTGCAGCGTGAAAACTATGGAGGCACCACCCCTTCTGCTGCTTTTATTTCTTATGCCACCACTGCTCATGCTTAGCTGCAGCCTGGCTGTGCTACCCGCCCATGACTAGCTGTCCAGTGATAGTATTGTAGACTGTCTGTGCTTTCTCTGGGTCTAGCAATTCTTGATTTGGCCAGTCTGCTCTATATTTGGCCACTTTAATTCACAGAGAGTTTTCAATGTACCTTTAGACTACTTTTACATTATAATTACAAGAAAATCTGTTTTTTGAACTCTTAAGGACACACTTTAGTAGGGTTTGGTTCTTACCTTGTCTACCTCCTATTGTTACAAACCATATGAGTACAAATGAGCTTCCCCTACCTACAAAAGTGATTAAGAATCAAAGTTTGTGCTGATTCTCTAAAATATTCTCTATCTGGTTAATCCCTGGAACACTGAAGGACAGAGTGCCTTGAAAACCAAGGTCTTGGAGCCAAGAAAAGAGATCTCATGGGCCCAAGGAGAGTGGCCCAAATTGAAGAAATGTCATAAAAGATTTCTCGGACAAACAAAGAAAATCTACAGAACAGACAATTTACCATTTATATTAACACTTGAGTTTTAGACACAGTCTTGCAAACAAGGGAAGGGGGTGCCCCATGTGCAGCCTCTCAGGAGAGCACCTTGCCATGTCCCTCACGGGAACTTAGGCACCTCTTAGCATTGGTGCGTCAGTATAAAGCCCCGACTCAGTTCAGAGAGTGTCTGTTACCACCCTAAGCCATATGAGGATCACCACGGTACTGCTGGTTGGGGCCCATTCCGACTCCATGGTTATTCACCATGGAGCCACAAACTAGAAACTCAGATGCAGGCACCAGAGATCCCCATTTACACACCAATGATTCACAAATTTTTAGACAGAACAGCCTCAAGGAAATGGTTGAGCTCAAAGTCCTCTTCCCCTACCCAGAACTCTCCGTTCTACCAGAGAGTGCCTTGCACTTAACTGGAACTTTCCGCTCTACCAGAGAGTGCCTGGCATCTATAACTCTTTGCCAACATCTTGGCCCTAGAGAGCCTATTGTGTGAGTGTGATCATGTCTGATCACAATAGTTCAAATTGACTAGTCCTATAATGCTAAAATTCAGTAAAGCAAAATATTTACTTTACTCACCTCCAGAGGTCAACTTGCACTCCTCGATTTTACTGCCAAATCCAGGGACCAGGGGAGTCTGCTGAAATGTTGTCTGAGACCCACAGGGTAACTGGAGCCCTGGAACATCTCAAGGGCTGCCTCTCGTAAAGATCCAGCAGGGTAGGGAAAACCCCCAGAGAGGCTAATTGGCCCGGGTGTCTCAAACCAGTGACACAGAGCACCGGGAATCTCATTGGGTCCTCCAAATGTTGTAAAATGACCAGCAAGTTCCAAAGAGTCACCAGAGTTACAGGAAAATTTCAAGAGGAGCTTTATTAAGCTGGTGATAGCATGTAGCTTAGCATACCAAATCGTGCTGCCCTGAGGTGTTTGCATCCATGGTTTATAAGGGCAGAAACCACAGGATTTAATTAGGGAAGTTTAGCAGGTGCAAAAAGCTGGTTTACAGAAGCAGAAATTGCAATTAGTTCATCAAACAGTCCCTTTTGCAGAGTTTCCTGACTGTTGCTGACATTTTGACTTGTGGTCTAGCTCAGTTTGCAAGTCTGCACTGATGAAAATACAAAAATTTCAAAATGGCGATAATAGAAGGCATACAATTGATTACAACAGAAGGCAAACAAAATGGCTTTGCTTATGCTAAGAGTGTTACAGTTTCTTGGTACCTTGTCACAGAGGGAGAGAAGAGGGGAAGGGGCAGAAGAACCAGATGGTGCTTCCCTTGTGTGCCCAGACCAGGGATAGAACCCTGGACATCCGCACACTGGGCTAACCCACTATCCACTGAGCCAACCATCCAGAGCCTACTGTTAGAATTGTACCTGCTTTGCAAATCAGTTTTCTTTGCATTTGTTTATTTGGACATTTGAATTTGAGACAAATTTTGAGTGTATCTGAGGCTTAGTTCAAACAGTCCTACTCAATTTATTGCCTTACTTGTGGACCGACTGTATGTCAATGTGAAGCTTCTTCTTTCTTTATTGGTTCAAAAGTAGGATGCCAAATAACACCTGATGCTTATTCTCCATCCCTGCCCCAGTCTTCTTCATTTACAGTCATGTATGTGGCAGCCAACTACCATCTTGTGCTCAGGCAACATCCCTGCATCATCTTTTCCTGGGAAAATCTGCCATTTTAAATCTGGATGATTGAAGTGGCTTTTATTGTTTTCTGAGCTTTCCAATTTTATTGTGCACACTGGCTTTTTTGTGTGTCTTTGTGAATAAGTCCACCTTAAGGGCATCCTTAAATGAGGGGGTCTGAGGTCTTTTGGAGGCAATTGAATAAATTCTTTGGTTGTCATTTAACTTTTTTAAAATTTTTATTAATTTTAATGGGGTGACAATAAATCAGGGTGCATATGTTCAAAGATAACATGTCCAGGTTATCTTGTCATTCAATTAGGTTGCATACCCATCACCCAAAGTCAGATTGTCCTCCGTCACCTTCTATCTAGTTTTCTTTGTGCCCCCCCTTCTCGTCTCCCTCCACCGCTCCCCCCCCCCCCCCGTAACCACCACATTTTGACCATGTCTCTTAGTCTCATTTTTATGTCCCACCTATGTATGGAATAACGCAGTTCTTGTCTTTTTCTGATTTACTTATTTCACTCTGTATAATGTTATCAAGATCCCACCATTTTGCTGGAAATGATACAATATCATCATTTTTTATGGCCGAGTAGTATTCCATAATGTATATGTGCCACATCTTCTTTATCCAGTCATCTATTGAAGGGCTTTTTTGGTTTAACTTAACTTTTAAAAGGCTTTAAAGACATTCCCACATCATGCAAATTTCTGGTCATCTGAGCAAAGTTGCTAGGAGGTTTGCATTGAACCTGAAAAAATAGAGAAAGCTAGCATTTTGAAATATAAGCTGTGAGCTCTCTATCAATGTTTATCTTGTATACCTATGCATGTATGTTCTGGATATGGCATATTTCTACCACTGAATGGTAATGACAATTTGTGGTGTTAATTTAGCTTCAACAAACAAACACTTATAAAAGAATTCTAAAATACCAAACAATCTCAGAGGTTTATTCAGAATCATATGATCTAGAAAAGCACTTGATATTAATGCTTGTTTTGAGTTTGCAGTAGCTAAATATTCATATGTTTAGAATGATTAGCATTAAATAAGACTCTTATGCTACCTAGGTAAACTAAATATCAAATATAGCCTGAGTTATATCTGCTGCAGGAGTTGTCAGCACATATATTAGTTTCAGATGATGGCTGCTACCTCATAAGGTTTTCATGAGTTACTTAAACAATTTTGGAAAAGGTTAAATAAATGTAACTAGAATGTTAGGTTCCTTTTAAGTTAAAGTGGTTTTCTAAATATCTTTGGTAACCTGGAACTTCAAAGTCCTGTTAACTAACTAAAGTGAAGAAAATGTATTTATTATCTAATTTATTTTAAGTCTTTCCAAATAAGATAAAATAGTGAAACCGTGGATACTGAATATAGGTGTATTCACACTGAGGAAGGAGAAAGCCTGCAGGAATATCTGAGTCAGGTTAAAGAGTAAGAAACAGTAGCCTTGAAGTTCCCTTACTGGCTTCCTGGAGCACCTTGCAACACAAAGGAGAAAAACAAGATATATGAATATTTAAGGCAAATGGTCCAAAACTCCCCCTCACACCCCTTTCCCTCCCTACACCACGAGAAGCACATGAGGTTACAGAGAAAGGAATCACACGCCTTGTGCATGAATACTGTAAAGGTGTATAAAAAGATGTAAGAACACTAACTTTGGGGAGCTTGTGCCTTGATGCCTATCAGGCCACGTTGCTCTGTCGACTAATAAACCTCTTCCTCCAGCATGACGTCTGAGCATTTATTGCGCTCTGGGAGTCACTTCCCTTATTTCTGCAATGATATTTGGCTTAAAATTGCAGAGAAACTAAAGATATTTGGGTCTGTTAGTGATGGATACATGAATTTACCAAAACTTCCAAACTGCCCTTTTGCTGTTCTGCTTGGCTATCTGACCCCACCCTAACTGGACTATCGCCCCTGAAACAGAAAAGTTCTAGGAAGCTGGTCAGCCACCCCGAGGAGAAGTGTTCCCAGAAGCGATATCGTAAAACTACAGGAGGGAGCATACCAGAATTGCTGATGCAACACACACTTGCTCAAAACTCTCTCTAAACCCTATAAAAAACTTGCCCCAGAATCTGTTTGGCTGCACTTCTCCTGGAGGAGTGCCCCAGCAGGTCTTTCTCCTCTAAGAAAGCCTGCACACCTGGTGTTCGAGTGCCGTCTCATTCTTACAGTTAGAAGACGTACGTTATTCCACATTGCAAGCCTATCCAATAAAGCATGAGAATCCTATAAATTGTAAAATGTGCTCATAAAATTGCCAATCATAAGGCTGTTGATGTAAAATAAACTTCACCATCTCTGTCTACTGAGATGTTACTAGAACTTTAGGTTTCTAAGCATTAGAAAATTAATTAATACATATAAGTGTAATTACTAGACCTGGTAGGTAAGGGAAACAACTGTGTAGGTAAAAACTGTGCTTTTGGTAAGAAAACATATAAAAACTATAGATGCATTTTTTGTTTTCGTTGAGAGAAATAAAATAATTTTGTTCCAATGAGATGCCGGCGCTAAAAAAATAATTCAATGTCAGAAAAGTTATTGTAGAAGACCTATGGAAAATGAATCATTGGAATGGAGTTTTATGCAGCCAGAACTGGCTATGATGGTAATAAATGAGCCAAAATATCAAGGTGAACTAATGGAAATGTAGAGTTATATGTCTGGATCTGCAAAGTTGGACAAAATTTCTTGGACCGTTGCTCTGCTACTGACATTTTGAACAGTTATCTGCCTAAAAAGCAGAAATTTTGTGTGCTTTATCAAAAGAATTTACTGTCTTATGTTGTCATAATCAGGGCCTTCACTACATAAAATAACTGAATATTCTAAATTGTAAACACTGTTTTGCCAAAAAGTATATAAACTTCCCATTGTGTTTAAATTCTCTATTGTCTTTTGTGTAAATAAATAATATTCTTTCATAATGATATATAATGATTTTGAATATTAAAGTATGCTTGACAAACTTCCCAGGGTTTAAATGTAAAATCGAGGATGTTTCTTAACCTAAATATGGCTTAGAGATGTTTTACTGGGCCCCTAGAACACCTTACAGGATTTGTTTTCTCTTTTCTTAAAAGAGAACTAGTAAACTAATTAGACTTATTCTGGTGTGTTGAAATTACCTAAGAAGATTTGCCAAATAAGAACTAGAAATTATGTTGGGTTTGTATGCATGCATTCTTATTACTGAGCAATAATAAAGTAATAATCTCCAAAAGTGTACAATGTCCTGATGTAAGATTTTTACCTGTCATTTTAAAAAGTTATCTTACAGAGAAAAACAAAGCTTATTTTTTCAATTGCTTTGTTATAATTTGATCTATAACCATGTTATTTTAAGTTTTGCCACATAAAAAGGCCTGTTGTTTTACTATGGAGCTCTTGAAGAATGTTTTATCCTCAGAAAGATTCCTGAAAGGGACTCTGGCTTATTTTAGAATACATGTTTCTTAGATTAAATTTTTGGCTCATCCAAGTGAACTTGAAAATCTTTAAAACTCAAAGAAATAACTATTCTTAGAATGTGTGTCGGTTTTCAGAATAAGAAAGAATTGACAGTGTGGGTCCTAATAAATAAGGGTGACTATAACTTTTTCTTTGAAGTATGGCTGATTTAGAAATATTTTTTGTTTAATTCCTAGATGCAAGGGTACTATTTTTTTAGAGAACTTTGGCAAACTATTACACCTTCATAAGCAGAATTGAATCATTTTAAATCTTTCTCCCTACCTAATTCCCCCAGAACCTAGAGACTACAAACAAATTATTATTTTTATTTTTATGGCAATATGGTTCTGCATAAGTGCCATAAGACTCTCTTCTTTTTATAACAGAAAACAATTAGAAACGCTTTTTAAAAATTAATTATTTATTTATTTTTATCGGATTTACTGGGGTAACATCAGTTAATAAAATCACACAGGTTTCTGATGTACAATTTTACAATACATCAACTGTATATTGTACTGTGTGTCCACTCACCCCAGTCAAGTCTCCTTCCGTTATCATTGATCCCTGCTTTAACCCTCTTCTACCTTTCTGCACCTCTGGCAATTCTTCCCCTTTGGTATGGCAATCACCATACTGTTTGTGTTCTTGACTATTTTGTTTTCTTTTGCCTCATCCTTTCACCCTTCTCTCCCAGCCCCTCACCCCTTCTGTCTGACCGCTATCGATAAGGCTTTGAATAAAATATCATATTTGGGAGATATATGCACAGACTCTTGATGGCACTACAGAGCTCTAAGGAATAAATATTGACAGGGAGCCAAAAGCCCCTTGAAGAAACAGCCTGGTACCTTGCTTACATGGTTCACAGCAGTCATCTAGGTAAGGAATAAAGGTTGCTTTTCTGGATTATGGCAAACAAAGGACCTCAAAATATTTGAATGGAACCTCAAAAACCTTAGAAGTGCACTCAAATTGATTACAAATACTGTTGGCAATGATTTCAACAGTAGCTATGAGGGGCTAAAGTTGAACTGCAGATGTCTTACAAAATTTCAGCAAGATAGAGTTAAGACAGCCTATATGGTCAATAGCCATTTATTTATTATTATTATTTTTGTTCATTTTTGCCAATAACTGGCCAGGTTTATTTAAAGTAAATTTGTTCAATACACTGGTCTTAATTTGGTGTTCTCTGATAAAAAATGAGGGTAATTACAGAGAAGAAAAGTGTTTGAATAGAAACTATAATATACAGTTGTGGATTATTGTTCAGTTGTTGCCTGTGAAATGAACTGGATTTTGCATTTTTCTACTATGTTTGGCTGCAACTCTCTGAACCCGTTTTATTTTTCTCATACTCTTTGCTCTGAAATTGTTCACAACTGAAACTGCCCCCCCCCCGAATCTTCCAATTGTAGACTGCACCTAAAAGATGGAATGTAAATTTTGAAAAAATTGCCCCAACACCTATAATGAGATGACCTCAATACTAATGCTGTGTGATCCCTGAAGAAACTTTGCATGAGAAGTACCTGTTGATATCATCAGAGACACTAAGACTGTGGATCTGGAGAATCTGTTATATCGTCACTGCCGCTGTTATTTTAGGGGACTTTTAGCCTTGTATCGGGCTTTCTCCTTTTATTTTTAAGATTTTTTTTAATGTACTGATTTTAGAGAATGGATGGCAGAGGAAGAACAGAAAGCATCAACTCGTAGTAGTTGGTTCTTGTATGTGCCTCGACCAGGCAAGCCTGAGGTATTTACTGGTAATCAGAGCATTTCGGGTCAATGCTTGATCCACTGTGTCACCACAAGTCAGGCTGGATGTCTTCTTTACTGGCAGTCTTGTAGACTTACGCTCAGATTTATCTTACATAACAATTAGAATAACATGTGGAATAATAATGAAAACCTTGTGACAAATTTTATTAATTGCTTTAGACATTTTTTACAGCCTCACGTTATGATAAAAAGTTTAAAATAAAACACTAAAACTTCCAGTTAAGATGGCTATGCAGGTAAACACCATACTCCATTCCTATCATAAACACACTAAAATTTCAACTAAAGTACAGACAAATCCTTATTCAGAGCCACCTCAAATCTAGCTAAATGGAAGTTCTACAACTAGGGATTTAAAGAAAAGGCCACATCGAGCCTGGTAGGACGAGTGGAGACATGAAACAGGCTGGTCCCATATTTACATGAGGTGGTTTAAAATTGGGAGAGATAGCTTGGCTGCACAGGACTTCACTGAGGAGAGAGGGGTCCCAGCCCCACTCCAGGCCCTCAGCCCAGGGTTTCAGTGCCTGGGAGAAGTCCTCATAACTTCTGACTCTAAATATCAACAGGGCTGCTACTGAGTAAGATGCCGCCTCCTGGAGTCGGGGCAGCTTCCCTTAAAGGAGTCATGGATGGACTTACTTGGACTCACTCCCTTTGAGCTCCTGCACTAGGGCAGCAGCTTGAAAAGAACGGGAATACACAGAGAGGAACTGGGTTGATTTGACTGCCATCAAGACAATGCTGGGGGCAGGCACTATCTAGCTTTCTGCTAAATAAAAGTGTTGACAGAGGCTGTCATTCCTCTTTTGAATTCTTGCCACTCAGAGCCAATAGGCAAACACTATACCGAAATTTCCATCAAACTAGCTCACACTGTTCTCCCCTCCTACATCTAAGGTGATTCCCTGAGACCCTGCCACAATCAAGTTGTTGACTGGACCTAGCTATTTCAAGTGAATTTTTCATACAAATAGCCTCTCTTGTCTCATGCTGTGGACTTTCCTAAAATCTCTCAAACAAATAGCATTTGACCTCTTCAAACCTGTACTTCTGCTCAGTAGTCCCAGGTCAGGCACATGTGGCAGTCAGTCTTAGTTCACAGCTTGGCATCCCCTGGGCACCTCCAAGCCTAGCACAGAGAGCAGCCATCTCTACTTTGTTCCCTGGCTCATGCCATGTGGCCCGGGCAGGGCACCTTGCACCTCCTGGGGGCCCAGAGCCAGTGCACCTGGTGGACAGCTTCAGACCACGCCAGATTACAGCCCTATAATGTCCACAAAAGACATACTGAAGGGGCAAACTCAGTGGCCACCAAAGCCCCACTAAAGCAAGTCCTGTGCCACAGCGTAAACTCCTACCCAGCAACTCCTCTGCTGTAGTTGCACTGAGCCCTGCAACTGATCAGCCTAAGGATCAATTCCTCTCAATGATTCCACAAGCATTCAAGGCTCAGCTACAGCAGGATAGTGCACACAGCCCACAGAGCAGTGCACATGAGTGATTGGCAAGGCTGTGTCACTGAGCCCTATGGTACACCGTCCACACAGGGCCACTCTACTAAGTCCGAAAAACATGGAAGCTCTGATTCATACATAGAGACAAACATAGAAAATTGGCCAAAATACAGAGATGGAAAAAAATGTTCCAAATAAAAGATGAGGAAAAATCTCCAGAAAAAAAGGACTAAACAAAAAGGAGGCAAGCACACTGTTGGGGAAAGGAATTTGTAAAATTTGATTGATTTATTTTTTTTATTTTTGCTTTTTTTAAAATCTTATTTAGAAAATTGACTTTAACAGGGTGACATTGATCAATAAGAGTACATAGGTTTACATTTCTATAGCATTTGAACTGTTGATTATGTTGTATAACAATCACACCACATCAAATCTTTTTTCATCACCTTTTATTAGTCCTTTACAACCTACCCACACTCTCTTCCCTCCCCATTCACTCAAGTCTCCTTCTCCCTCCCCCACATTCTCTTCCCCCTGGTAACCACTTAATTTTATCTATTTCCATAAGTCTCGGTTTTATATCACATCTATATGTGAAATCATTCAGTTCTTAGGTTTTTCTGATGTCTGAGTTTGCTCATTTTTATTGTTCAAAATGGCATTGGTTTGTGAAATTGCTAATTGCCTTCCTGCTTGGGAAGGGCCATTGCTATGCTATTGTGTGCTGAGGAAGGGATTTTCACACCAAACAGTTTTAAGAAGAAGTAAAAGAAGGAGGAGGAGGAAGTCATTTTTGCAGAGTGAGAGCAGGGAGGAAGTGTGCTGAGAAGGAGGAAGCCGAGATGGCAGGGTGCTGAAGAAGAAGCCAGTTTGTGCAGAGAGGAGAAGAGGGAAGGTGTGTAGATGTGGAACCAGAAGCAACTGAGACTGGTGGGGCCTTTGATTCTAGGAGAAACCGGAGAGATTCTCCTGGTTGTGGAAACAGAAAATGTGTGAGTGGCTTTGGGAATCCCATGTAGTTTTTGTTTGCTTGTCATCCTCTCCGAGCCTAGAATAAAGGGATGGCCCACCATTTTTTGGCTACACTCTTTCTTTACCATCTGCCCGAATCTAATGGAAAATACCATGTGAATGGCCATGACAGCTATGACTACTGGCCTTAAATACACTTTGAGACACAAAGTTGAAAACAATGGTTATAAGAGATAATGCTCAAGGGGCTTAGTGAGGATATAGAAACGATAAAAAAGAACCAGTGAGAAATAAAAAATAAACTAACTGAAATAAAGATAATTTACAGCCCTGGCCATTTTGCTGAGTGGTAAAGTGGCAGCTAAGTGTGTGGAAGTGTAAAGTTCAATTCCTGGCCAGGGCACACAGGAGAAGCACCCATCTGCTTCTCCACTCTTCCCCCTCTCCTTTCTCTCGTCTCTCTCTTCCCCTCCCGCAGCGAGGCTCCATTGAAGCAAAGTTGGCCCGGGCACTGAAGATGGCTCCATGGCCTCTGCCTCAGGTGATAGAATGGTCTTGCCACAAAGGAACAATGTCCCAGAAGGGTAGAGCATTGTCCCCTGGTGGGCGTGCCGGGTGGATTCCAGGAAGGCTCATACGGGAGTCTGTCTGTCTGCCTTCCCCTGCTTCTCACTTTGAAAAAATAGGAAAAACAATTTTTTTTCAGTTAATCAATGGTAGAGTAGATAAAGCTGAAAAGCAAATCAGTGATTTGGAAGTATAAGAAAACAACAACAACAAAACCCCACCAACCTGAACAAGAGAAAGGAAAAAGAGTCCCTCCAAAGGCAAGGTAGTGTAGGGAATCTCTGGGACATCTTCAAGAGTACCAATACTCACATCATGACGGTGATTGAAGGAAATAAGAGAGATCCAGAACTAGAAAATCTATCTGGAAACATAATGACAGGAAACTTTCCTACCTGGTGAAGGAAATACACATACAAGTTCAGGAAGTGCAGAGAGTCCCAAACACAATGAACCCACCGGAGCCTAACGTAAAACACAACACAGTTAAAATGATAAAGTTTAAAAGGAAAATAATCTCTTTTTTTCTTTTTTGTATTTTTCTGAAGTTGGAAACAGGGAGGCAGTCAGAGAGACTCCCACATGCGCCCGACCGGGATCCACCTGGCACGCCCACCAAGGTGCAATACTCTGCCCTTTTGCAGCATCGCTCTGTTTCAACCAGAGCCATTCTAGCGCCTGAGGCAGAGGCCACAGAGCCATCCTCAGTGCCCTGGGCCATCTTTGCTCCAATGGAGCCTTGGCTGCAGGAGGGGAAGGGAGAGACAGAGAGGAAAGAGAGGGGGAGGGGTGGAGAAGCAGATGGGAGCTTCTCCTGTGTGTCCTGGCCAGGAATCAAACCCAGGACTCCTGCACACCAGGCTGACACTCTACCAGGAGCAACTGGCCAGGGCAGAAAAATAACTTTAAAAGCAGCAAGAGAACAGCAATTACTTACTTCCTAAGGAGCCCCGATAAGGCTGATGTCTGACTTCTCAACAGAAACTTTGAAGGCCCAAAGGGAGTGTTAAGAAGTATGCAAAGAGCCCTGGCCGTTTGGCTCAGCAGCAGAGCATCGGCCCAGCTTGTAAAAGTCCTGGGTTTGATTCTCAGCCAGGGCACACAGGAAACACACCCATCTGCATCTCCACCCCTCCCCCTCTCCTTCCTCTCTCTCTCTCTCTCTCTTCCCCTCCCACAGCCAAGGCTCCACTGGGGCAAAGTAGGCCCCAGGTGCTGAGGACGGCTCCATGGCCTCCACCTCAGGTGCTAGAAAGGCTCTGGCTGCAACAGAAGAACGCCTCAGATGTGCTGAGTATTGCCCCCTGGTGGGCATGCTGTGTAGATCCCGGTCTGCAGCATGAGGGAGTCTGTCTGACTGCTTCTAACTTTGGAAAAATATTCCCCCCAAATAAAAAGTATTCAAAATGACAAAAAGCAAGGACCTACCACATGAGCCCAACAAGCAAAGCTATCATTTAGAAATAAAGACTATGTAAAGAGCTTCCCAGACAAGAAAAAGCTAAAGGATATCAACACTATCAAACAGTATAACATGATACTTTAAAGGGTCCTCATTAAGAAGAAGAAGAAGAAAAACAGAAGATGAAAAACACGGACAATAAAAACACAAAGGAATCGACCCTGGCCGGTTGGCTCAGTGGTAGAGCGTCGGACTGGCGTGCAGGAGTCCTGGGTTTGATTCCCGGCCAAGGCACACAGGAAAAGCACTCAACTGCTTCTCCACCCCTCCCCCTCTTCTTCCTCTCTGTCTCTCTCTTCCCCTCCCGCAGCCAAGGCTTCATTGCAGCAAAGGTGGCCCAGGCACTGAGGATGGCTCTGTGGCCTCTGGCTCAGGCACTAGCATGGTTCTGATTGTGGCAGAGTGACGCCCTAAGATGGGCAAAGCATCGCCCCCTGGTGGGCATGCCGGGTGGATCCCAGTCCGGCGCATGCAGGAGTCTGTCTGACTGCCTCCCAGTTTCCAACCTCAGAAAAATACAAAAAGAAAAAAAATACACATAGGAATCAACAATTCCAGCTGAAAAACAAAATAAATAAAAAAGCACAACAGAAATAAACTCATAGATTCAGAGACATTTTACCAGTTATCAGATGGGGTGGGGGTTGCAGGATGAGTGAATGAATTAAGAACTACAAATTACCAGTTACGAAATAGTCATGGGATGTAAAGTACAACAGAGGGAATATAGTCAGTAGTATTCTAATAACTATGTATGATGTCAGGTGATTACCAGAGATCAGGATGATCCCTTACTATGTTTTGTAATGACTAATGACTAGACTGTACCTCTGAAACTGACATAATATTATATATCATCTGTAAGGGGAAAAAAAGATTCAAAACAAAGAAAATAAACAAATAGTAAACAAAGTTCTAAAGCGAATTAAATAAATGAATAAATGAGCCCAATTACAACTTAATTGTATTCAGTAAGTTTTCAAGTTCTTCACCTGCAGTTTTATTTTTTACCTGTGCAGGGTACAGAATGAGCTGCCACAACATGTGTCTCAGTGGTATGTAGGTTATTTTGAGCAAAAGGCAATAAAATCCCTATGGCCTCTAAAGTGACTTATGCTTCATACACAAACTCACCTACCAATCTAGGAGAATTTAAATTGGGAGTATGTGCCCTGGCTGCTTGTCTTTTCCATACAGCATTGGCCTCATATATAGACCGTTCCAATTTAAGTCCCTTTCAGGGCACACAGGCGAAGCAACCATCTGCTTCACCCCTCACCCTCTACCTTTGCTCCCTCTATCTCTATTTTTCCCTCCCACAGCCATGGTTCAGTTGGAGCAAGGTAGCCCCAGGAACTAAGGATGATTCCATGGCCTTGCCTCAGGTGCTAAAATAGCTTGGTTGCCGATCAACAAAGCAACCAACCCAGATGGGCAGAGCATCGCAGGTCTGCCAGGTGGATCCCAGCGCCCATGCATGTGGGAGTCTGTCTCTTGCTTCTCACTTAAGAAAATATATAAATAAATAATAAATAGGGAGTCTGACCCATGATAACAATTATCACGAGAAGTGACTTTTGACTTAGCTATACAGTAGGTTTAACTGATAATTACTAAGCATGAACTCTCCCTTCAATGATCTCGTGTAGCCCTAAGGTGCTTTAACCTGTCCCCTGCTGAGACTGTCTTACATACCCATGTTCAAATTTCTCTCTGAACCTCTTGTGGATTGGAGTTCCTATGCATGTGTGTTTAATTAATTTTTTTTTACTTTCTCTTGTTTACTTATCTCATGTTTATTTGATTATTAGACCTGCCCAAAGAACCTCGATCGTAAAGTTACCCACCTACAAAAATGTCAGCACAAGGCTTTAATCTACATAACTTCACTAAAAAAGCAAAAAGGCATTGATTGCTAAGAGAACGCTAGAAAAGAAAAGAAAAACTCACTTATTTAACAAGCTTGTAATACTAGATACCTTTTTACTAGCCTAAAATAAGGAAACATATTTAATGAAAAACTAATTGAGAAATTAGTTATAATGTATAAGGGGGATTAACATGCTTAATCATAAAGATCATTATTATTAATAATTGAAGTATTTAAAAATGAAAATTAAGTATTGATTTCACAGTACAACACTAACTCCTAAGCCTCATTAGCGAGATTAGACAGATTAAAGTAATAACCATGTTTAGTCTGCTGACTCAGGTGATTATTCTATCTGATTTCTAGTCCAATTTGCAGCAAGACACATTAACTGGCTAATATTACAATATGAGGAGTCTATGGTTCTCATTCTTTGTTCTTTGTCGTTATTATATAGCTGTTGCAGTTTTGAAAACAAACACCACTTCCTAGCTGGTGAAATACGAAAACCAATGTTACTCAGACAAGACAAAACCTAGGTGCACATTTTGTTTGTTATTATTACATCACCATTTTGCAAGTTAAAACGATTAGAAATAATAAGTGCAAATATGAAACCAAAATTAGTAAAAGTATCTGTAAAATGTATTTCAGATAAAGGATGATATTTCTCATATATAAATCACCAAAGGAAATAATTTTCAGAAGAAAACTGAGATATTGTTACAAAAGTTGAGAAAGTATTGGGCTAATAAATAAAATGTTTTAAAAAATTAGAAACTGAATCAAAATAGCCTCTACCTTTAATGCAATAAAGTTGGAAAATGTATACAGAGTACAATAAAATATTTCCAGGGACTATCAGTAACATTGTATTAAAGTGGTGTTTGTCTAACTATGATTGTTTTATCAGAGAAGGTGTGGGGGGGCTACAGTTGACCTGGACAGAAACAGTAAGATTTTGAAAAGGAGACACAGCATAAGTGACCTGTATTTTATCGAGAAAAAACCCCACTAAGACAACTAGCATCTCAGCTGCTTACAGGACTTCAAAGATGAGCTGATACTTGTGCATCAGAAGCGAAGTGAATGCAGTGAGGTCCCCGTATATTTCAAGGTAGAAAGATAAAGAGTAGATATAGTCACCTTTCTGTTTCTGTATTTCAGGTGTGGTTAGCAGAGCCACGCCTTTTAGTACAACTGGTAACAATTTACAGAAAAATATCCTTGGTGGTCTTCTACATACATTTTTCCCTTTAGGACTAAAACTCTCTCTTTCAGAGGCAATCTCCTCCGTTTGGGAAGGATCAAAATGATAAAAGAAAAATTGTGTTCAATAAAGGGTTAGAGGAGAAAATGAGCAGCACTATTATAAATTGTATGTAGTCTAAATACAGCAATGTGTACTCATAAAGAATGTTTCTTGATGGTTTTTAATTCAAATGAATTAGGAAACCTGTGGAAAGGGGATACCGATGACACCAAACACATTTAAGAGAATCAGATTCTTTATAATTTATTAAGTTAAAGGCTCAGAACAAGAAAATAACCTGACATTAATTTGTACCTAACACATTAAAGTAGTCTTTAATTTTAATTCTTTGAGTTAACTCCAAGTTATAGTTGTTTTAAGCATCCAGCAAGTTATAAAGAGAGAGCAACAGACACAGAGAGACCCTAAGGGACATTTGGTCTCAACGACCCACAGGAAATGACTTACTTGCTCAAATATTAAAGGATCCTGTTTTGAATTTTTCTATTCAAACTCTTCTTCATTTATTTGATAGTGTTCCTTGCAATCTAAATATATTTATATAAATATTATTTTAGAGAGAGCAGAAAGAGGCAGAGAAAGAGTGAAACATCAAAAAACTGTTCCGCCTGCTTATCTAGGCATTCATTGGCTGATTCTTGCACTTGCTCTGACACTGGATTAAACTGCAATGTTGGCACATAGGGACCATTCACACTCCAACCAACAGAGCTATGCGGCCAAGGCATGGATAGTGTTCTTGGATTCATAGCCTTTTTAAAAAATGCTATAGGTGTACACTACACATGTGTAACTACTTTTTCATTTCTTTCCGTGACTTTGGAATAGCTTCAGAAATAGTCATAAGCAAGCTGTATGAGATCTAAATCCATATGTGGATTTAGATTTGTACGTGGCCCAGAAGAAGATACCCCAAGTTGTGCCTCAGCAGTATGCAGAGTACTTTGAGCTAATGAAATTTAGTTTCAGGCTCAAGAGTAACCCCTTTCCCTCTTTAACTGCCTAGAAGATTTTAAATTACAGATTTAATTTAATCACAGATTATCAGAAATAACATCTTCTGACCTATTTTAAGAGTAGGGCAAGCTTCTGTTTACCAAATATCTGCTTATCTTAATACCGCATCTGTAGCTGAGGATGTCTTACAACCCCAAGCCCCCTTTCTGTCTCTGAATCTCTCATGAGTGAGGGGGTCTGTGACTCTGTCATGTATTTTGGGGTACCCGTACAGGTATATGTATTAAATATGGTTATTTTCTTTTGCTAATCTGTCTCATGTCTATTTGTATCTTAGACTAGCCAAAAACAAGCAAACAGACAAACAAACAAACAAAAGTAACTAAAAACAAAACAAAACAAAAATGATCCCTAAAGGTAGAGAAATATTTGTTCCTCCCCACAGGTTAGTAAAATGCAACTCCTGCATGAATTGTAGGGTTTACCTTATAACCACATAGCTTTGTATTGTGAATGGAATGTCCTGACAAAATTGGAGAGAACAATTGGGTCATAATCATGTGATTTTCTCTGTATTCCTTCTATAATTTGAAGAATTAACTGAATTGATTTAATATTTCAGAAAAGATGAATATATACCTATGATTTTATATATATATATATATTAAATATTAATATATAGTTAATTATTAATATATAGTTAATGTGAAAACTTGTGGGTTTAATTGTGTGGATGGTGTGTTTCTATTCACCCTAGAAATTAAAATGAGCTCCATGGCCTTGCCTCAGTTGCTGAGCAAGGAAGCAACAGCCCCAGATGGGCAGGGCATCAGCCCAAGAGCGGTTTGCAGGATGGATCCATGCCAGGTCCTATGCAGCAGTCTGTCTCTTGCCTCCCTGCCTCTCACTTAATGAAATCAATTAAAATTAGACCTACTAAGGGGACATTTAACCAATGAAAATAAAGTGTGTAGGTGCAATTGATTGTACTGGAATGCTTGAAATTAGCACTCTTCAAGTGTCATTCACTTTAGTTTTGATTTGAAAGGGCACCAGAGTGAGTCTGCATGTAGTTACTCATGCCTAATGTCTTTTGAGCATTTTTCTAATTTACTGCATTCATTTCACCAAATGATATAATATGTTTGTTTGTTTGTTTGGCAATCTTTGCTTTTAATTAATGCCATTTGGATTTAACATTTATGGGACCATATCCCTTCCTACCACTTAGGATTGCTCGTGGATGTTTGATAAATAATCATAGTAAACAACTGTTGAGACATAATCATCAGTTAGTTAAAAGAAAGTGTAGTCATATAACACAATTTGACTATTTTAACCTATATTTACTACATTTGAAAGATGGGAATGAAGTACCAGTTTGAAAGATGGGGTAAGAATGGGCATGGGGTTAGTAGAGGCACATTTTCACTCTCTGGTATGAAAGATCAGTATTGTAAAATGTGTTAACCTTGTACCTAGGCACAGCAACTAAAAAGCAGCATGTGTTCTGAGATCAAAATGAGTTGAAACATCATACATGTACTCAGAGAATCATTAGGTAGATTATTGATCTCACATTGCATAAAGCATGCGGGCCTTTTCTCTGCTCTACTTTTGCATGAAACATTGCTATTCTTAATACAAATGTGCTTTATCATCTTTCTTTAAGAACAATTTTAATGCATCTTTTGTAAATTCTCCCCATCGATATCAAAGAGCCGACCATAGAGAAGATTAGAGAATTGACAGAAAAATTATTAGCAGAGAAGGGTGCCTAATAGCCCTCTTCATGACTTTTTGTTCCTTTTCTTTTCTTCTTCTCTATCCTTGTCCTTTTTCTCCTTCTCATTCTTCTTCTTCCACCCCCCTCATCATTCTGCCACTCTCCTCTTCCTCCATCTTTGTATTCTTTCTTCCTCTTCCTTCTCCTAACCTCCTCCACCTCTTTCCCCTTCCCTTCTCTTTGGCCTTCTCCTCCACCTCCTCCTTCTTCTTTAACTAAATTTACTATTTTTTATTTTCTGTTATTTATTTTATTTCATTGAATTTATTGGGGTGACATTGGGTAATAAATGCATGCACATTTCAACTGCACAACTCAATAAAGCATCATCTGCATAGGGCATAGTTCACTCATCATGGAACATCAAGTCTACTTCCATCCCCATTTACTCCTCCTTTGCACGCTTCCCCCCCACGGACTCCTCCTTTCCCTCTGGATATCACCATGATCTTGAAAAAGAAGTGAATTACCATTGTATTTCCTTCTCCAAATGTAAGGCTTCTTTTACCCCTTCTGGTAATTAAAGCATGGAGAAATATTTCAAGAGCCTATTGTGTGCCAAGTAGTATTCCAAGGGCTGGAGATTCAAAACAAAAATCTCTTCTATTTTAAATTTAAAATGTATTATGTTCCCTCCCCACAAGTGACTCTTCGTACTGCTTACTTCATCTAAAGATATAGATAACTGTAAGTTTCTATTTGCATCCTGTTTTTTAAATAAGTTATATATAAAATCACCTTACTTATTTAGATGATTATTTAAGCCATTTAAAGTGTACAACCCAGTAGCCTTCAGTAGAGTCAAAAAGTTTTGCAACCATCACCTGTATCGAGTTCCAAAACACTGCATTACCCCAGAGAGAAGCACTGAACCCAATAGTAACTTACATCCCATGCCTTCTTTCCCTAATCCAGTCCTTGACTACCATTAATGTGGTTCCTTTCTCTATCTAGGTATTTGACCCTTCTGGGTATTTCATATAATTGAAATATGAATTAGTTGATATGTGGCCTCTTGTGGTTGACTTCTTTCACCCAACATGCTGTTTGCTGTTTTCATGGTACATCCACACTGTAATATGCAACACTTTATCTTTTAAATTAAATTTTGAAGTGGTATATTATTTTTCATGTAGTATACAACTTCAAGCTTTACAGAATTTGCTTCTGTATGTGAGTGCAATATAAAGATTTGATTCCATATTAAGGTACTTGTTTTACATTGGGTCATTTATATTCTTCCTTTATTTGGGTCTGGAAAACTGCATTAGACAGGAGAATAGGCACTCTCCCTCCCTGCAGCACACCAGTGCCTTTCTTCCCTCTCAGGCTTGCATCTCCTAGATATAGTGGTCTCCTGTAGAGTCGCAACCATGGGAGAGCAAAACCATGGGGAGCAGCGTGGCAGCTCATCCTCTAAACCTGTCTTCCAGTCCCCTTTTTCTCTGAGTTTTCAGTGAGCCAACAGCAGCTGCCCAGTCTCCTTCATCCATCGCCCCAACGCCCCCAGCCCCATCTCACTTCTGCCACTGTGACTTTTATTTCTCAGTGAGGAAAAGCAGCCCCACGTAGGGTCTTACTTCCTGTAACATTTCTGGAGAGCCAAAGCAGCTATGCATGTCAAAGCTCTCTCCTGCTGCTTCTTCTATGCTAAGCCTTTCTTTGTTTCACTGGCCCCAGGTTTAATAAACATACTCACAATTTTTTTTTAAAATGACTGAAATACAAATTATAAAATCCATACTCACCCCTTGAGAGCATAAAGTTGTGAGGAGTCTTGAATATTATTTCATAATTTACATAATTGTGTAGAATATTTGTATGTCATGCATTAATCATTTTAATTATTTTCTTTGAAATGCTGGCATTAATTGTTTTCAATGGATGAGACTTTATTTTTAATTTCAATAGGCAGTGTTCCGTGCAATCAATGGTTGTTATTCCCATTTTACAAATGATATGTGGAAACTTCCCTTCTTTTTTATTACTATAATACTTTATTACACATTTCAAGTCTGCCTTCAGGACTTAGAGCCTTCAGTGCCCAGGGTAGGTGTGGGGTGTGTACTGTATAAACAGTGTGTTCTTATTTATTAAGAAGTTCTGCTTGGGAATGGGTGGATTGCGTGGGTTTGGCTGACAGTTTCCGGAGTGTTTCAGGGGAGGAGGCATGGGGGGCGGAGACATAGGTACTTTATTGAAAAAGTTGTGGTGATAAATTCTCTGCTATAAATAAGGTTTGAATAGTAAGAAAAATTTTAGAAGAGCTAACACCTACTAATTTTGTTACTTCTCCTTTTATTAACAGTTTGACTGTTAATAAACAGTGAAAAGTTTCTGCTATGTTCAGAGTACTAAACAGCAATGGTGATTCCAGTCCCGTGCTACAGTGACAAACTATTCTGGCCTTTGGGAAAAACTCCTCACTACTTGGGATGGGAAGTGCTAGCTCTAGTTATTGGTGTGAAACAAGAGGAAATGGTAGAGACAATGGCCAGGGCCGCATAAAACGACCCATGAATGCAGTCATGCTGTGGTCTCGAGACCATAGGCACAAGGTGGCTCTAGAAAATCCCAAGATACAAAACTCAGAGATCAGCAAGAGACCGGGCTACCAGTGGAAAATGCTGACAGAAGCTGAAAAATGGCCATTTTTCGAGGAGGCACAGCGAATGCGTGATGAACACCGAGAGAAATATCGGGACAATAAATACCGACCTCGTCGGAAGGCTGAGGTGCCACAGAAAAGTGACAAGTCACTCCCGGCAGACTCCTCTACAGTACGAGGCAGCCGGGTGCATGTGGACGGCCGGTTGTACCCCATCACATACAGGGGCGTGTCTACTAAGGCCACACACTCAGGAATGCAGGACCAGCTAAGCTGCTCACATTACATGAACAGAGCCAGCTCAGTGTGTTAATCCAAATTCAGAGGGACCCAAAATATTGAAGACAGGAGCAAGGTCCATCCTTTACACATCAAAGCTTTATTGTCTAGCTTGGCCAAGCGGCGGGAACTCCGACAGAAATCTGAGGGAGAGCGCACTGGCCCTTTGTTCTACTTAGTTTTTATAGTTTTGTAAGTGGGAAGTACAGAAGCAAAAATTGCAATTAGGAGCCCCTTACCGCTATTGGTTATAGTCATATGTCCTTTAACATGATAGGACCATGTTCAATTTACAAACCACACATCATTTTGGAGAAAACAAAATTTACAAGTCAACACAATGGTAGAAAGATGTCTCTTTACATATTAAAGGCTTTCCTATATTATCTAGTGTTTATCTGCTATCTCTCTGTCCAGAGTCACACACGCATTTACATAGGAGAGGTAGTTTTGGTGGGGACAAATGCCTGCAAATGGCTCATTGCTATAAGAAAAGGTTTATTTTGGCTTTTCTCTCCCTGTACCTGGCTAGCCATTCACCCTTTTCCCCACAGGCATTGGTGGAATGTCTGGGAATCCATGTTTTCCTCCCCTTGCATTTACAATACAATGCCAAGGGCCATCCTGGTTATGCCAATCACACAGCACAGAGACTATTTCTCACAATTTCTCTGCACACCTTAACCCAAATTAATAAAATGTTCTCCAAGCCTCCTAAAATATTAATATTAATTCTGTAGCCTTTGGTACTTTACAACACCTGTGGGTGAAATGGCTCAGTGGCTCCTCATTCTCCCCTCTGAATGGGAAGATAAGACGCGGTATCTACCAAGGGGAGAGGCTGGTAGGTAGGCTGAAACGTAGGTCGGCAGACCAGGAGGTTGATGGCCCCTAGCTGGCGTTTGACCAGGGTGGGATAAGCAATAATCAGGTATTGCTCTCTTTGTTAACTGGGCAGGTGAGATGGGTGGTTAGGCCCAGCACCTGTCCCCTGGATATAAAAAAAACCCTGCTTATATTTTGGTTTCCAAAAGATATTAAAATTTCAAATTTGTGTGTTGTGATTCTTACTCATTTGAATTCCCATGTTCGGATTTGAAGGCAGACTGGAAAAATACAGAACAAACACAAAATTAGTATAGCCAATGCTAACAGATACCCAAAACAAGTATACTAATACATCACAGTGATTAAAGCCTTTAAGCAAACTCTTTAAGCTAATACAACAAGAATCTATAAAAGAGTAATGTCCTTAAAGTGTTCACCAAGTCCAAGTTGGCACCAACACCATTCCAAATCTCTGCAAATGCATCCCAACCCCAGTTCAGTCCATCAAAAACTGTCCCAGGAGGAGTCCAGGAAGAGTCCACATTCAGGAAAAGTCCACATGGCACTGGAATTGCCGTCACACTTCTACACTCTGCAGTTAGCGTCAAAGTCCCAATGACTGCTGCTCCCAGCTGGCAATGACCCAGGTAGACTGGAAAAGCCACCTGCAGCATGCATGAAAACGGAGCTTCCGTTTTCTTTAAACTGGAGAGGTGAACCCAGGGTGCCTTTCTCTGGAGCTCTGCAATTATGGCATGGTGAAGAGAACCTGTGGATACACTATCGTGGGTAGCAGAGGTAAGTTCGTCTAAATTAGGAGTAAGTCCCAGCCTAAAATAGGCATGGGGCATTGAAGCAAGAGGAATAAAGGAAACACTAAATATTAAACAAAGCAGCAGAAAATAAGACTATCAACACCCACAACAGAGATCTTCGAGGGATGAATAAAAAAACTGAATATTCAGGCAAGGCATAGTAGGTAGCCCTTGTGTCCATAAGAAAGGAGATCAGTTTACCTGCTACTTGGAAGAAATACCCTAGGCTCGTCCACAGCGATGTGAGATGGGGCCAATGGCCCTGGGCACCTTTAGTCTTCAGTGGCAAGCCTCAGTAGGCTGGCAAGGTCAGGTCACAGGTAGCCGGAGCAGGGCTAGAAGAGACTGAACCCTCCCTTGGAGGAGTGAGGGAGCAGCTTACCTTCCAGTGTCCCTTTTTTCCATAGTAAAGGCATGTCCCTGGTGGGGGTCAAGAAGCCTGGCTTTAGCTCAATGACCTTCCTTTTCACTCTTGAAGCAGGGCCCTGATGGGAGTCCTACAAATTCTTTTGAGGGTGTTGGAGCCTTTATGGGTGTATGCCAAGAGCTGGTATTTTACCTGATCTTTTTTTGGCTCTGTCTGCCTTTTCTGTTCCTGTCTTGGTCATTATAGACCATAAATGCCATTGCTCAAGAGATCTTGTTGAGGGGTTTGAGGGTCCCCATCTGCCTATATAAACTTTTTCCATATACCTAGGGCTGATTGGAAAAAGACAAAACAGCATTATCAGCTGGATTAAATAAAAGAAGGTAGAAGTTTGCAGGAAGAGAAAAGAAGTTTGGCATCTTTTGTAGGATTTCAGAGTCTCTCAGTTGCTGAATCAACCTGTACATTAGTATTTAAGAGAAAATTTTTAAAAGGTCCAAAACATGAAGTTTTATTGAAAACAATAAAATACAGCAGATTCTTATTTTAAAGTAAAACTGACTTTTCCCAGAACTTTCCTAGTACCGCATTATTTTGATTACTATTAAAAACAAAGTCCCAATTTCAAAATAATTAGCAAACCTGTTGGTAAACATTCTTTTCATGGTTCTAGTTATTTTTTTCCTAAATTTTACATTTGCACCTTTTTAAGAATGAGAGTTTTTCTTTACACTAAAGGAAACAAACAGATTTATTGTAATAAACTTAAACATAAAAAAACCTGAATGTCAGAATTACATAGACCTTTCATTCAGAATAAATATTTAAAGAATAAGCTGTTCTGATGCATCTAAAACATTCATCCAACAAATTAAAACAAATTTTAGCACATACTTGCACAATGCACGCTTGCAGCGGTGAGGTACTATCAGGAATACAAAAACAAATCTATTTAAGTAACCCATATAACAATAACAAAGTATTCAATGTATTAATACTATTAGAGAGGTATTATAAACTGGTACAGTAGCTCAGTGCCATGAAAGATTAATTTCGACCGGTCTTTAAAGAGAAAGAGGTAGTATGTAGTCATGTCAGACAGCTTAACTCCTGAAGCAAGTTTAGATTTTAACAGAATCTTAACTCTCTCCTGTATTTACCAATGGAATTAGAGCCTTGCTTAGGGTGGCTCTTCTTTCTTCCTTGTCACCACACAGATTTTTAAGCATTTGTTGAGTACACTTTATAATATCTTTACTTCAAAATTGTAAGAAATACTTGTCTTTATGTTAACTTAACAAAACATAGTAAATGCATTTTCAAGTAACATTTCCAAACTTATTAAAACAGTTCTATTAATTAACAGGCAAATTAAAGTGCACAATAAGGCTGGAAAATTCCAGTACATTATTTCCAGTGGCCATTATTTTTCTATATTATTAATGAAAATCTACACCTTTGCTAGGTAAATTCACCCTGTTTTAAGTGTTGCAGCCTGAAGTTTGAAGCAGTTTGGCCAAAATTAGCAAGTTTTAGGATTCACATTTTATTCAATTTAAATTTAAATGAGCGCGCTATATTTACTCCAATTAAAATTAGAAATTTGTAGGGATGATATCATCTTTAATCCTAGCTTGCACACAGTGGGCAAGCAAAAACGCACACACCAGGCTTCAAAACCCACTCACATTCAGTGCTCACAAAGCTACTGACCTATCTGAGCTTCCCAGAATCAAAGGTTTCAGCTCATCAGACCTATCCACCTCTGCTCCCCATCTTCTCCCTTCTCTTTGCATAAACTCTGCACAAGCAGGCCCCTCATTCAGCACTCCACCATCCTGGCCACCTTTCCCAGCCTCCTCCACTCCTCCACGTGGCCTTTCTCTGCTCTCTCCTCTAAAGTTAATCTCAGGAACCAAGAGAGCAAGCTCCCATTCTGCCCTCATTTTATAGTGTAGAAATCCAAACCTCTAATCCAATATACAAAATAGGGAAGTCTCTAATACAAAGTCACTTATCAGAGACATGATGGGATTGTACCACCCCACATCTAAAAGGGTGGTGAAGGCTTAATCCCAAAACCAAGCCCCAGGCTACAAGAATTCTGCCTGCCCACAGCCCACAGAGACACATATTTATATCACCTAGGCAAAAGCCTCCATGTGGGCAGCACCATCTTTAACAAAGTGAGCATAATATATTTTATCTGCCTAACACCTTTATTCAAGATTTGCACCGGCCTACAAGCAAACACACAGGGCTCCCAAAGCCACTGACACATTCTCTGGTTCCAAAACCAGGAGATCTTCTCTGGTATTTCTGAGAATCAAAGGCTTCACCAGTCCCAAAGCCCCAGGACGCTGACTGGGCTCTTCTTTTCCCCCCAGCCAAACACTTTCCAATCTCGCTGGGGCGGGGCCCGCCAAACCCTGCTGCTGCCTGCTCACATCCTCTTCCCCATGCGCTGAAAGGCACTTCTCTCATGATGACCCCGGCCTGGGGATGCACCCACACAACCAGCCCTGGGACGCCAGAGGCGGCCACCGAACCGCGCGGTGAGAGAGAGCAGGCACCCTCGGGCTAGCCGGGCACCCGTGGCAGGGAGGGGCCCATAACAAGCGCACGCAGAGGAAAGCAAGCCAGTGTGGGAAGCCCCTCGGGCAACAGGCGGGTCCACCGGGAAAACACACGGGAATTCCCAAAACCGCCACCCACAGGCAGCCCCTGACGCCCAGGATGCCTGGCGGCCCCCTTTCCCCACACTCTAAAAACTTTGACGAACGCAGTGACAAAAACAGATAGACAAACAGCAAAAAAAAAAAAAGACAAACAGCAAAAACAGATAAACAAATAGGCGCCACCACCTGCTCTTGAGCTCGGAATATCTAAACTCAAATGGGGTTCCCTAAATGCGGGGTGCCCCCACCAAAGTTTCCCAACCTCGCGTCCAAGGGGAAACCGGCCACCGGCTCCTTCCTGGCCCGTCAGCCAGAGCATACGTGGCAACCAAAACGGTCACGACCTTGTTTCTACTTACCCGGCGTTGGACAATAAAGCTCCGATGTGCAGTCCAATGGCATTCCCGGCCAATGTACCAAATGTTAATCCAAATTTGGAGGGACCCGAAATATGGAAGACAAGAGCAAGGTCCATCGTTTACACATCAAAGCTTTATTGTCTAGCTTGGCCAAGCGGCGGGAACTCTGACAGAAATCTGACGGAGAGCACGCCGGCCCTTTGTTCTACTTAGTTTTTATAGTTTTGTAAGTGGGAAGTACAGAAGCAAAAATTGCAATTAGGAGCCCCTTACCGCTATTGGTTATAGTCATATGTCCTTTAACATGATAGGACCACATTCAATTTGCAAACCATACATCATTTTGGAGAAAACAAAATTTACAAGCCAACACAATGGTAGAAAGATGTCTCTTTACATATTAAAGGCTTTCCTATATTATCTAGTGTTTATCTGCTATCTCTCTGTCCAGAGTCACACACGCATTTAAATAGGAGAGGTAGTTTTGGTGGGGACAAATGCCTGCAAATGGCTCATTGCTATAAGAAAAGGTTTATTTTGGCTTTTCTCCCCTGTACCTGGCTAGCCATTCATCCTTTTCCCCACAGGCATTGGTGGAATGTCTGGGAATCCATGTTTTCCTCCCCTTGCATTTACAATACAATGCCAAGGGCCATCCTGGTTATGCCAATCACACAGCACAGAGGCTATTTCTCACAATTTCTCTGCACAGCTTAACCCAAATTAATAAAATGTTCTACAAGCCTCCTAAAATATTAATATTAATTTTGTAGCCTTTGTTCTTTACAACACCTGCGGGTGAAATGGCTCAGCGGCTCCTCAGGTGGTGTGAAAGGAGCAGGATAGCAGTTCAACAAGCCTGCCAGACAATCGGGTAACTGGCTGCACAGAGGATCCCCTTCTACCATAACTTAACAGCTGGGACCTTCTCATGTTTACTCTCAATATTGATTTCCTTGCTCTCAGTTACAAAGCTCTCATTTATCTCAATTTTACTATTATTTTGCCTGTAACATAATTTAAAAATAAGACGAGCAAACATGTCCAGCATATAAAGAATGAGGACTTCTGTAGTAATTCAACCTGTGTGTATGGCTCCTTGAAAGTACTAACTTGATAAGAAAGCATCTTAGCACCACTGAGATTGAGTTTCAAGGTCATCTGTTTTCCTGTTAATGAATGCAAAATTTTTATACCTTATTTTAGTTCTAGGGATTGGCCATTAAATACTTATACATGTATATTGATATTCTGATGATCGCCAGCATAGCTGGACAACATTCACCCTCTATTTAAATACTGTAACTCAAAAAGATCCTGGTGAGAAACACGCACAAAATTGTGCTACAGAAAAAAAATATTGCACTTAAACGGAATATCTCATAGCTTCTGAAGCAGTCCCTTCTACAGGGTCTGTTCAATGGCCTCTGGCTAAATTCCACATTTCTGTTAAGTGGCATCTTATTTACAAACAGATAAGTAAATTCTGTTTTCTTTGGTACTTTCTAATTACCTCAAATCCCCTATGCAGAAAAAAAGTTTTACTCCCCTTTGTAATTCAAGTCTTGTATCTCACACAAATCTCCGTGATTTGGTGGCACTTTGAATCTATTATAACAACCATCAGGTAAAATAAAATCTTTATTTAACTCGTGCTCATTTTTTTTTGTATCTGAATGAGACTCATGCTTTTTCCTCTTTTTCTGGAAACTAGTTTAAATGTATCAAAGGAAAAATATAAATAAAGTGTTAACAAAGTGAACAAGGTGAGAAATTTAATCTGGTTCATCTGATGGGATGTCAATAAAAATTTAAAGCAAAAGTATCATAAGATTTGTATATATGCTAAAGTGGAAAACTAGCTGTTTGCAAAGAGAAGCATCAGTGTTTAGAATAAAATCATGGTTAAAGTATAGAACAGATATCAAAGTTAATTTTCCAAAGAATATATTTCAAACCCTTTTAAAACAGTGCCTCAAATAAAGAAACTCAGACACTAATATATATAAGTATATATATTGAACTAAATGTCATGTTTGCAAGTTCAGGGCTAAAAAGCTGTTATAACTTTGCAGCCTAATCAGTTACAAAAACAATTTTGCTTAATTTTAGATATATTCCAAAAAAATGAGAAATATGTACTGCAATCACCCTTAAACAATTGCCTATAGTATATATAAAATGTTTTATGTACTTTTTATATTTTACATATTTTTGTTTTATATGTAAAACCTCTTTTTTAATAAATAGTTTTCCTTATTGAACCATAATTCATATACCATAAAATTTACCATTTTATAGTGTACAATTTAGAGTTTTTAGGATAGTCACAAGGTTGTACAAATATCACCACTATCTAATTCTAGACCATTTTCATCAGCTCAAAAAGAAACCTACCACCTATGAGCAGTCATTCCTCATCCTCTGGGCACCCTTGATCTACTTACTTTCTGTTTTAATGAATTTGCTCTTCTAGACATTTTCATATCAGTGGAGTCGTTACTATATTTGACTTTTCTCTGTGGCTTCTTTTACTAAGCATAATGTTTATGAGATTCATCTATGTTGTAACATGCATCAGTTACTACTTTTGTTTTATTACTGAATGATACCTGAATGACATAACTGCATGGTTATAGCTCATTTGTTTTCCCAGCCATCAGATGGTGCTGGATATATAGGTTGTTTCTACCTTTTGGCATTTATGAATAACACTACTAAGAACACCTGTGGACAGGTTTTTGACTGATATCTGTTTTAAGTTCTTTTAGGTGTATACCTAGAAGTTATCTTGCTGGGTATTTTGTCATTTTGAGGAACTGCCAAACTGCCTTCTACAGTAGCTGCACCTTTACCTTCCCACCAGGTTGGGTGAGTGTTCCAGTTTTGCCACATTCTGCTAGTACTTACTTCCCACCTCAACCCCCTGCTCTGCCCTCTTTTGTTAAATTGTTGCCATCCAAGCAGGAGATAGTGGTATCTCACTGTGATTTTGATTTGCATTTTCCTAATGATAATCAAGAGATGTGGAGCATCTTGATTGATGAGTCCTTGGCCATCTGTTAGTTGCAGTCCTTTCTTTCTGTTTTAATTGGGTTGCTTGTCTTTATATTGTTGCATTAGAGTTCCTTATTGTAAGGTATTTTTCCCCACAGAGAAGGAAGGAAAAGGCCTGGAGCCACCAAGGGTGGTAAGTTCAAAAGGCTTTATTCAGTACAAAGCATTTCCTGGACGAGAGCTACTGGCATGCAAGATGGAGGTCAGGAAAAAATCGCACATGGTGAGACCGCGCGGGTATATTTAAGAAAGAGTCCCCCTAGGGCAGTCGGGCTAATATGACTTAGAGAAATCTTACTGGCTGACAGTCAATCTCCATTGTTTCTAAGGAGTCCTAGGAAGTTTTTTTTTGGCGCACTTGACTGTGGGCAGTCCTAGCCAAAGTTCCCATAGCCTAAGTTCCCACGTGACCAGCCCTCTATCCACCGACCTTACATTCGGATCATTTTGTGTTAATAAAGGGCGCCGCGTTTTTGTCTGGCTACTTCCTGCTGAATAGGGGCATCGTGGGGAGGGGGAGATCGGAAGGTGGTGGTTTTAAGGGGTGTCCGGAGGAACATCTGTTTGGCCATGAGTTGAGAAACTTCGTTGGTGCAGTTTGGTAAGAATTTTTAAAAAAGAGAGACAAATATGAGTTATATGCTGATAATTAGAAGATTTAGGTAGGATACGGGCAGCCCAGGTAAGAATAGGTGGCTGCTATTAGGAGTTAAGCAGGTTGTAAGAGGAGAGAGAGAGAGAGCATCATTTGCAGGTGGGGAAGCAGGATCTAGTGAAGAGGGGGGAGGAGCCCGATGGGACTGAGAGAGCCGAAGGAGTCTTGCAGGAGGGGAAGAGAGTTCCTCGGGGGAGTTGGAAAAGGAGGAGGAATCTGGAGCGGAGGTTTAGCTGAGGTTTCTCTGGCCAAAAGAATGTGCGGTGTAGAGCAACTGGCACAGAGTTTAGAACGAGAACGCAGATGCCAATACCCCTGAATATAAGGAATTTCTGACCACTTCCCAGCCTCCTGACAATAATTCCATAAATCAGTAAGAATGTTGAAATTGAAAGTCCCTTCCTGAGGCCACCTGGTCTGGTTATCCAGCGGGTATTGTGGCCATGCTATGCTACAGAAGAAAATTAGTTTCTTCTTTTTCAGGGAATGATAATGTTTGAGAGATTTCAAATCAGGCACTCCAGGGGTGTTTTAGAGTCAGATTTGGATCCCTTTGACCCCATAATCACCCTCAGTTCTTGGAGTGGTCAGACTTGAGTATTAGCGTCCTAAAAACTCACGGTCCAGGCACGGATGGAAAAGGTAGAGTGGAAATGCTCCAGATGTCTCTAAAGCAAATGCACTCTGTCAGAAGAGAAGTCCCTGACACAGTTGCGGTTTTGGACAGGGATTCTTGGGGGAGAGAACTGAGGCAGGGGGAGGTTAGAGGTGGGGAACTTACCACACCATATGCTGAAGTGGGTGGGAGGTCAGAGGTCCTGGTTCTTTCTCGGAGGGAAGGGGAGAGGAGTGATCCTTGCAGAATTCTGACTCCTCCCGGGCTTTCGGCACCAAAATGTAAGGTATTTTTCCCCACTGAGAAGGAAGGAACAAGTCTCAGAGCCACCAAGTGTGGTAAGTTCAAAAGGCTTTATTTAGTACAAAGCATTCCCCGGATGAGACTCACTAGAGTGCATGATGGAGGTCAGGAAAAAATTGCACATGGAGAGACCGCGCGGGTATATTTAAAAAAGAGTCCCTCTAGGGCAGTCGGACTAATATGACCTAGAGAAATCTTATTGGCTGACAGTCAATCGCCTTTGTTTCCAAGAAGTCCTAGGAAGTTTCTTTTTGGCGCACTTGACTGTGGGCGGTCCTAGCCAAAGTTCCCGGAGCCTAAGTTCCCACATGACCAGCCCTCTATCCACCGACCTTATACTTATATAGTCTCTAAGAACCAGCTCCTGGTTTCATTGATCCTCTGTATTGTTTCTTTAGCCTCTATGTCATTTATTTCTGCTCTGATCTTTATTATTTCCTTCCTTCTACTAGCTCTGGGCTTTACTTGCTGTTCTTTTTCTAGTTATTTTAGATGCAGGGTTAAGTTGTTTATTTGAGCTTTTTCTAGCTTCTTGAGGTATGCCTGTAATGCTATAAACTTACCTCTCAGCACTGCTTTTGCTGTGTCCCATAAATTTTGAGTTGATGTATGCTCATTATCATTTGTTTCTAGGAATTTTTTTAATTTCTTCTTTGATCTCAATGTTAACCCATTCATTATTTAATAACATGCTAATTAGTTTCCAAGTGTTTAAATGTTTTTCAATTTTTCTATTGTGGTTTATTTCTAGTTTAATGCCATTGTGATCAGAGAAAGTGCTCGATATGATTTCAATCATCATAAATTTGTTGAGACTGCTTTTGTGCCCTAACATGTGGTCTATTCTAGAGAATGTACCATGAGCGCTTGAAAGGAATGTATATGCTGCTGTTTTAGGGTGTAAGCTTCTGAAGATATCTATTAAACTGAGTTGATTTAATATGTCCTTCAAGTCTGCTGTTTCTTTGTTAATATTCTTTCTTTAGGATCTATATAATGATGTTAATGGGGTATTGAAATCCCCCACTATTATAGTATTGCTGTTGATCTCACCCTTTAAGTCCATCAAAGTCTGCTTTATATATTTAGGTGCTCCTATATTAGGTGCGTAGATATTTATAATGGTTATATCTTCCTTTTGGATTGTTCCCTTTATCATTATGTAGTGACCTTCTTTATCTCTAACTATCTTCTTTGTTTTAAAGTCCATTTTGTCTGATATAAGTATTGCTACCCCAGCTTTTTTTTCATTTCCATTTGCAGGAAATATTTTTTTTCCATCCTTTTATCTTCAGTCTGTGTGCATCTTTTGATTTAAGGTGTGTCTCTTGTAGACAGCATATGTATGGGTCCTGTTTTCTTATCCACGCAGCAACCCTATATCTCTTGATCGGATCATTTAATCCATTAACATTTAAGGTTATTACTGATATGTAATTGTTTATTGCCATTTTTTTTCTTTAAAACTGTATTCCTCTTTTGTTGTATTCCTTTTTTCCTTTGATCTGTTTACAACAGGTCCCTTAGCATTTCTTGCAGCCTTGGTTTGGTTGCAGTGAATTCCTTGAGTTTTTTTTTGTCTGTAAAGCTTTTTATTTCTCCTTCAATTTTAAATAATAGCCTTGCTGGATAAAGTAGTCTTGGTTGTAGGCTCTTGTTCTGCATTACTTTGAATATTTCTTGCCATTGCCTTCTGGCCTCAAGTGTTTCTGTTGAGAAGTCAGAAGTCATCCTTATGGGGGCTCCTTTGTAGGTAATAGTCTGTTTTTCTCTAGCAGCTTTTAATATTTTCTCTTTATCACTTAGCTTTGTTATTTTAATTATGATGTGTCTTGGTGTTGGTTTCTTTGAGTTTCACCTTAATGCAGTTCTCTGTGCTTCTTGAACATATGAAATGTTTTCCTGCCTTAATTGGGGGAAGTTTTCTGCTATGATTTGTTTGAACAAAGTCTCTATCCCTTGTTCTTTCTCTTCTTCTTCAGGAACCCCTATGATGCGGATGTTGTTTCTCTTTATGTTGTCACAGAGCTCTCTTAGAGTTTCCTCAGCCTTTTTGAGTCTCTCTTTTTTTTCTGCTCTGCTTCCATGCCTTTATTTATCATGTCCTCTAACACGCTGATTTGATTCTCTGCTTCATCCATCCTGCTTTTAGTTCCTTCCATTGTGTTCTTTATTTCAGATATTGTATTTGTCATTTCTGACTGATTCTTTTTTATTATTTCAATGTCCTTTTTTATATTTGTTATCTCTTTATTTAGGCTTTCATAATGGCCATCTATTGTCCTAATATCTTTGAGCATCCTAACAATCGTTATTTTAAACTCTTCATCTGGTAATTTGGTTATATCTGATTTACTTAGGTCCTTTTCTGGGGATTTCTCTTGGTTTGTGTTGTATTTCTCTGCCTCTGCATTTTCTCTTCATGGGAGTGGCTGTGATCACGCACTCGGGTGCACAAGTGTTGGTGGCCTTGGCCTTTGCCCCACACCCGTGTGTGACGTTATGCTAGGTCCTGAGGGCACTAGCGATCACCTTTGCTCAGCTGTGGGTCTTTGCCTGTTTCCTGGCTTTTGCCCTGCCCTTGCAGGAGAAACCTGCTCGAGGAACGGCTGCTAGCCTTGGCTCTACCACCGGGCATGAATGTGTGCCCAAGCTCAGCTCAGTTGCAGAACTCTGCCTCTTCTGGACTTTTGGCTCCACCCCCATGGGAGGAGCCAGCTACCAAGTCAGACTGCAAGCCTGGGTTGCTTGGGCGGGGCAAGGCTGTGCTCCTATGCCCTTGCCCCAGGGCTTGTATCCACCCTTTCCGGGGTTCCTGCCCTTCTCCCACAGGCTGGATTACAGGCTGCTGGCAGCTGAATTTGACCATGTTTGCACACCCCCTTCCCCAGCCGGGCAAGATTGAGCTCACACCTGAGCCCAGTGGTGGCCAGCTGGCTTCCGCCCCTGCCAGCAGAACCGTGCTTTTGTCTCCCACTGCCACTGGCCCTCCGGCGAGCCCTCAGCTGCATGGGTTGGGGAGTTGCAGCTCGGACTCTAAGACTCACTGCTGTAGACCCAAAAGCTCCCTCCTTCTATGCAACTCTGCTCTGAGTGCTGCGGGTGAGCTTGTTTGGCTGCTTTCCTGCTTCCCTTTGCTGGTATTGCTGTTTCCAGGGGAAATATTCACTTCAGCTTTGGGGACTGACTCGTCCCAGGGGTTAGGGTGGCTATCTCCCAAAATGTTTCTCCCTGTGCCTCCTAGATTATACTCTCTTCTTGTTACCCTGGTCTTCTCCTCTCTCCGTCTGTCCCTAGGGAGCCCTAGGTGAGTGTTTGTGAGACAGATATTCTGTGCGGTTACTTTAAGAAGGATTCTTGGTCTGAGAAACCAGACTCTTTCTCACAAACAGTATCCTGACTTATTTCCAGCTAAATACTGTCCTTACACCTCTTCTGGGCTCTGGGCCTGCAGGCTGGGGCTTTGTTCCTGGGTCTCAGGACCCTTCCCCCTTTGCTAAACTCACTTCCTGCCATGTGAGTCTCTACCTGCTGCCGTTCACTCTGGGGAGCTTGGCAGCCCTCTCCACATTTCCGCTTTTCCTACCAGTCTCAGTGTGGCTTCTTCAGTGTTCCTTGTTTGAAGAGTGCTCTTAGTTTAGTCCAAAGTTGGTTTTTCCAGATGATAGTTTTTAAAATTAGTTTGTATTCCACTTTGGTTCTGGGAGGTAGATGTTGGTACGCCCACCTACTCCATCGCCATTTTCTCTTTTCTTGTCTAAAAAATGGTTGTTTACCAGATATAGGAGCTATTTTATCCCAACTCTGGATTGTATTTTCACTTGTTTAAAATACATTTTTATTTTTGTAATTTAATCTTTTTTATTTATTCATTTTAGAGAAGAGAGAGTTACTGTGTGTGTGTGTGTGAAAAAGAGAGAGAAAGAAAGAGAGAGAGAGAGAGGATGAGAGAGAGAGAGAGAGAGAGAAAGGAGGAAGGAGCAGGAAGCTAAAAATCCCATATGTGCGTTAGACCAAACAAGGGAAGGGTTTTGAACTGGCAACCTCAGCTTTCCAGGTTGACATTTTATCCACTGCGTCACCACAGATCAAGCCATTTTTATTTTTTAATTTCAGTTTTCATACAATATTATATGTTTCAGGTGCACACTCCAACAATTAGACACTATAAACTTACTAATTTGTCATTCAATAATTCTTTTATACCAATCTGACACCATACACATTTTTTAAAAAAGAAGTCTCTTTGGCTTGGCAATACACAGAGGATTTAATGTAGAATAGAATTGATCATCTGAAATCTGCATAATTTTTATGACTAATGTCCCATAAATATTAAAAAAAAATTGAGCACTCCCTCTGAACATACCCAGAAATAAGATTTGCATTGACGTTCACCATCATAATTCAATTTTCTTCTCTAAAAGTTCAAATAAATAGAAATACAAAATACTATTTTTAGCCTTCCTCCTTTTTTTTTTTTTGGCTTAATATAAATTCAGTGACATTCAGTTTGTTTGTTCGGTTTCAAAATTGCCCTGTGTATTTCATCACATTTTTATGAACCAATAAAGGAGAGCTTTTTTGTTTTAATTATAACAAATAATGCTGTTCTCTTGGTATTTTTATACATGATTAGGAGAGAACATTAAAATGCATTCTGAGAAGTATATATCATTAACCAGGCTAGGAATTTAGTGTGTGTGTGTGCACGTGTGTGTTATGTCTCTTTCAACAAGTATTCATGGCAAGCTTTTTTTGTTTTGTTTTGTTTCTAGCAAGTAATAATAGCAAGCTTTCTTATATTTTCTAATAGATGCTGCTATATTTTAAGATGCCAACACTTAAAAAAGATTTCAGAGGTGCATAGGGACCAAAGAATATGACCTCTAGGTGTGGTTTGACTTTGACTACCTTCTGTGGCACTTACTAGACCTGATCTTGAACAATTTATATGTATGGTCCTCAACTTTCAATGAATAATTACAAATAAGAGTAATAACAAAACCTACCTCACTGGAATGCTGTAAAAAGTAAATAATTTCAGGTATACAAAGATTCAATGAGGAAATAATAGGTTGAGCACTGAGAACAGAGGTAGGCAGTAGTACAGCAGTACTAGTCATTATTACCATGCAAAGAATTGTATTATCCAGAAACCATTTTAGCAGAAGACTACTATAGATCTCCATCACTGAATAGATATGCATTTATTAACCATTGATCCCAGTAATATGTTCTCCACCTACATAAAATTTTACACTATCATTTCCTGTAGATGCATAGGTCTGATGTCTGTTTAATTAGACAGCTGATTCTAATATTTAATTAATTTATTTAAGCATGATTTCACATTAGGTCACTTAAAGAAAATAATGAGGTATAATCTACCAGAAATATCATGAATAGATCTTAAATTTCCAGGTTGAAGAGCTCTAGAAAATTCTTATAACTGAGTAACTACAATCCCAGTTAAATTATAGAATATTTCCATTATTTTTCAACCAATGAAATTTCCTGTGCTCCTTTGCAGTCAATTTCCCTTATCAATGGCATAATTTCCACCATGACCAATTAGTTTTGCCTGAGCTTGAACTTTATATTTATACAACCATACAGTATATGCTATGAGTCTCATTCACTGGGCTTAATGTTGGTATAAATCTACCACGTTTTATGTAAACTCTTGTTTAATGGCTGTTTAGGTTGTTTGGGATTTGCGCATTTTATTAATAAAGGTGCTATGATATAATAAATGTGAAATTCAAGTCTCTCAGTGGACTTACGTTCTCAGTTCACATTTGCCAGTAATACTTGGGAATAAAATTTCTGAGTCATGAGACACCTGTATGAATAAATTTGTTGCTCTCTTAGGAAGAATTTACCAGAATTTTTTAGGCCTTCTATGATTCTACCAGCAAAGTATGAGGTTTCCACACATGCTCAGCAAAATTTTGTATTATTTACCTTAAATTTTAACCACAAAGTGAGTGTGTGTAGTTGAGGCAGGATAGTAAAAAGCTAGGAAAATTTCTCCACAAGTACAATAAGGAAACTTAGACAAATAGCTGAACAAATAGGCTGAGTGGTTTACAGTTGAATGCAGAGGGTCACCTCTCTACAGATAATATTTAAGCCTCAGTTGTGGTTTTGTCCAGGCCCAGGTGGGTGATCCTGGGATCTTTGTCTTTCTTGTGGTCTTGTTGAGCTTTTATTTGCCCTTTTGTTGTGTTTTATTCTTAGTGTGTTGTCGGATAACCCTGTAGTTGGGGTTTCCTGGTGATAAAATTCCTCAGCCTCTTTATGTGTGTAAATGTTTTCATTTCCCCTTCATATTTGAAGGATATCTTTGATGAACATAGTATTCTTACCTGGTAGTTCCTCTCTTTCAGTATTTTAAATGTGGGGTCTCCTGTCTTCTGGCTTGTAGAGTTTCTGCTAAGAAATGTGTTGATAGCTTAATGAGCCTTTCTATGTGTTATATTCTTCTTTTCTCTAACTGTCTTGAGGATTGTTTCTTTGTTATTAATTTGTGATCATTTCATTATGATGTGCCTTGTAGTAGATCTGTTTGGGTTGAGGTAACTCAATGTTATGCTTGCTCTTTGGTTTCAAGGCTCTGTTTTCACAGGCTTGGGAAATTCTTATTGATTATTTGTCTTAACATGCTTTGCATTTTGTTTTCCTTCTGTTCTTCTTGTAAGATACCTATTTTTCTATATTGCTCTTTTATGATGGAGCATACAATTCTTGTAGGGCTTTCTCATTTTTTAAAATTTATTAGTTTCACACTGTTAGTATCTCTACATGCCTTTCTTTTTTTCTTTTTTTTTAATAATTTTATTTTTTTAATGGGGTGACATCAATAAATCAGGATACATATATTCAAAGATAACAAGTCCAGGTTATCTTGTCGTTCAATTATGTTGCATACCCATCATCCAAAGTCAGATTGTCCTCTGTCAACTTCTATCTTGTTTTCTTTGTGCCCCTCCCCCTCCCCCTTCCCTCTCCCACTCCCCCCTCCCCCGCAAAACCACCATACTCTTATCAATGTCTCTTAGTTTCACTTATATGTCCCACCTACATATGGAATAATGCAGTTCCTGTTTTTTTCTGATTTACTTATTTCGCTTCATATCATGTTATCAAGATCCCACCATTTTGCTGTAAATGTTCCAATGTCATCATTTCTTATGGCTGAGTAGTATTCCATAGTGTATATGTGCCACATCCTCTTTATCCAGTCATCTATTGATGGGCTTTTTGGTTGTTTCCATGTCCTGGCCACTGTGAACAATGCTGCAATAAACATGGGGCTGCATGTGTCTTTACGTATCATTGTTTCTGAGTTTTTGGGGTATATACCCAGTAAAGGGATTGCTGGGTCATAAGGTATTTCTCTTTTCAGTTTTTGAGGAACCACCATAGTTTCTTCCATAATGGTTGTACTACTTTACATTCCCACCAACAGTGTATGAGGGTTCCTTTTTCTCCACAGCCTCTCCAACATTTGCTATTAACTGTCTTGCTAATAATAGCTAATTAAACAGGTGTGAGGTGGTATTTCATTACCGTTTTGATTTGCATTTCTCTAATAGATAAAGAAGATGAGCATCTTTTCATATATCTGTTGGCCATTTGTATTTCTTCCTGGGAGAAGTGTCTGTTCATATCCTCTTCCCATTTTTTTTATTGGATTGTTTGTTTGTTTGTTGTTGAGTTTTATGAGTTCTATGTCTATTTTAGATATTAGGCCCTTATCTGAGCTGTTGTTTGAAAATATCATTTCCCATTTAGTTGGCTTTCTGTTTATTTTGTTATCAGTTTTTCTTGCTGAGCAAAAACTTCTTAGTCTGATGTAGTCCCAATCATTAATTTTTGCTTTCACTTCTGTTGCCTGTGGAGTCAAATTCATAAAATGCTCTTTAAAGCCCAGGTCCATGAGTTGAGTACCTATGTCTTCTTCTATGTACTTAATTGTTTCAGGTCTTATGTTTAGATCTTTGATCCATTTTGAATTAATTTTTGTACAGGGGGACAAACTGTAGTCCAGCTTCATTCTTTTGCATGTGGCTTTCCAGTTTTCCCAGCACCATTTATTGAAGAGGCTTTCTTTTCTCCCTTGTGTGTTGTTGGCCCTTTTATAAAAAAATATTTGACTATATATATGTGGTTTTATTTCTGGACTTTCTATTCTTTTCCATTGGTCTGAGTGTCTATTTTTCTGCCAATACCATGCTGTTTTGATTGTCGTGGCCCTATAATATAATTTGAAGTCAGGTATTGTAATGCCACCAGCTTCACTCTTTTTCTTTAGGATTGCTTTAGCTATTCAGGGTTTTTTATAGTTCCATATAAATCTGATGATTTTTTGCTCTATTTCTTTAAAAAACGTCATTGGAAGTTTGATGGGAATTGCATTAAATTTGTATATTGCTTTGGGTAATATAGCCATCTTGATTATATTTATTCTTCCTAGCCAAGAACAAGGTATATTCTTCCATCTCATTATATCTCTTTCGATTTCCCTTAACAATGGTTTATAGTTTTCATTATATAAGTCCTTTACATTCTTTGTTATGTTTATTCCTAAGTATTTTATTTTTTTTGTTGCAATCGTGAAGGGGATTATTCTTTTGAGTTCCTTCTCAGTTGTTTCATTGTTGGCATATAGAAAGGCTATTGACTTCTGTATGTTAATTTTGTATCCTGAGACCTTACTGTATTGGCTTATTGTTCCTAGTAGTCTTTTTGTGGATCTTTGGGGTTTTCGAGGTATAGGATCATATCATCTGCAAAAAGTGATACTTTTAATTCTTTTTTTCTGATATGGATGCATTTTATTTCTTTGTCTTGTCTGATTGCTCTGGCTAGAACGTCTAGTACCACATTAAGTAAGAGTGGAGAGAGTGGACAACCCTGTCTTGATCCTGATTTAAGGGGGAAAGTATTCAGTTTAGTGCCATTTAATATGATGTTAGCTGATGGTTTATCATATATGGCCTTTATCATGTTGAGATATTTTCCTTCTATACCCATTTTGTTGAGTGTCTTAAACATAAAATTGTGTTGTATTTTATCGAAAGCCTTCTGTGTCTATTGATAAGATCATGTGGTTTTTGTTCTTTGTTTTGTTGATATGGTGTATTACGTTAACCGTTTTACGTATGTTGAACAATCCTTGAGATTCTGGGATGAATCCCACTTGATTATGATGTATTATTTTTTTAATATGTTGTAGTATTTGATTTGCCAGTATTTTGTTTAGTATTTTAGCATCTGTATTCATTAGAGATATTGGTCTGTAGTTTTCTTTTTTTGTGCCATCCTTGCCTGGTTTCGGGATGAGGGTTATGTTGGCCTCATAAAATGTGTTTGGAAGTATTGCTTCTTCTTCAATTTTTTGGAAGACTTTGAGTAGAATAGGAACCAAGTCTTCTTTGAATGTTTGATAAAATTCGCAGGTATAGCCGCCAGGGCCTGGACTTTTATTTTTAGGGAGGTTTTTAATGGTTTTTTTCTATTTCTTCTCTACTAATAGGTCTGTTTAGGCTTTCTGCTTCTTCTTGACTCAGTCTAGTAAGGTTGTATTGTTCTAGGAATTTATCCATTTCTTCTAGGTTTTTGAATTTAGTGGCATAAAGTTTTTCATAGTATTCTACAATAATTCTTTGTATATCTATGGTGTCCGTGGTGATTTCTCCTCTTTCATTTTGGATTTTGTTTATATGAGTTCTTTCTCTTTTTTCCTTGGTAAGTCTTGCCAAGGGTTTGTCAATTTTGTTGATCTTTTCAAAGAACCAGCTCCTTGTTCTATTAATTTTTTCTATAGTTTTTCTGTTCTCCAATTCATTTATTTCTGCTCTGATTTTTATTATCTCCTTTGTTTGGCTGGTTTTGGGTAGTCTTTGTTCTTCTTTTTCTAGATCCTTAAGGTGGGAAGTTAAGTAGTTCACTTGGGCTCTCTCTTGTTTGTTCATATATGCCTGAAGTGATATGAACTTCCCTCTTATCACTGCTTTTGCTGCATCCCATAGATTCTGATATGTCATATTGTCATTTTCATTAGTCTGTATATATCTTTTGATCTCTGCACTTATTTCTTCTTTGATCCATTCATTTTTTAAAAGTATGTTGTTTAGTTTCCACATTTTTGTGGGCTTTTTTTCCTCTTTTTTGCAGTTGAATTCTAGTTTCAAGGCTTTATGATCAGAAAATATGCTTGGTACAACTTCAATTTTTCTGAATTTGCTGATGTTGTTTTTGTGGCTCAACATATGGTCAGTTTTTTAGAATGATCCATGTACACTGGAGAAAAATGTATACTCAGTCACTTTGAAATAAAATGTCCTGTAGATGTCTATCATATCCAGGTGCTCTAGTGTTTTGTTTAAGGCCACTATGTCTTTGTTGATTCTCTGTTTGGATGACCGATCTAGAGCCGTTAGCAGTGTATTGAGGTCTCCAAGTATGATTGTATTTTTGTCAGTTTTTGTTTTAAGGTCAATAAGTAGTTGTCATATATTTTGGAGCTCCTTGGTTTGGTGCATATATATTAATAATTGTTATGTCTTCTTGATTCAGTGTCCCCTTAGCCATTATAAAATGGCCATTTTTGTCTCTGAGTACTTTTGCTGTCTTGTAGTCAGCATTATCAGATATGAGTATTGCTATGCCTGATTTTTATTGGATGTTATTTGCTTGGAGTATTTTTTTCCAGCCTTTCCCTTTGAATTTGTTTTTATCCTAGTTACTTAGATGAGTTTCCTCTAGGTAGCATACAGTTGGATTTTCTTTTTTAATCCATTCTGCTACTCTGTGCCTTTTTATTGGTGATTTTAATCCGTTTACATTTAGTGTAATTATTGATACTTGTGAGTTCCCTATTGCCATTTTATATCTTGCTTTCTGTTAGTTTTGTGTCTTCTTTGATCCTTCTCTTTCGTTTTTCTATCTTTTGGTTTTATTTGGTTGTATTCCATACATCTTTCCTCTGTTGCTATCTGTTTTATCTCATGTGCTTCTGTGGTGGTTTTTTCAATGGTGGTTACCTTTGAGTAATGAAAAGGGTCCCTACCCTGTTCATTGTAGTGAACTATTTTGTGAGTACTTTTGCACTCCATCATCCTTTGCTACTGTTAATCTCCATCTTCTCCCCCTCTTACTTTTTGTTGTTGCCACAGTTTAAATTTGGTTTTATTGTGTTCTTCTTGGAGCTTTTACTTGTGGCTCTGCTTTTTTTTTGTTCTTTGTATCTGATTGGAGAACCCCCTTTAGTAATTCCTGGAGTGGGGGTTTTCTGATGATAAATTCCCTCATCTTTTCTGTATTTATGAATGTTTTTATTTCTCCTTCATATTTGAAGGATAGCTTTGATGAGTATAGTATTCATGGCTGAAAGTTCCTCTCTTTCAGGACTTTAAATATTGGGGTCCACTCTCTTCTAGCTTGTAGAGTTTCTGCTGAGAAATCTGATGATAATCTAATGGGCCTTCCTTTATATGTTGTATTCTTCTTTTCCCTGGCTGCCTTGAGAATTTTTTCTTTGCTGTTGGTTTGTGTCAATTTCATTATGATATGCCTTGGAGCAGGTTTGTTGGGGTTAAGAAAACTCGGAGTTCTGTTTGCTTCTTGAACTTGAGGCTTTAGTTCTTTCCATAAGCTTGGGAAGTTCTCATCTATTATTTGTTTATGTTCTCCATTACATTTTCTCTCTCTTCTCCTTCTGATATACCTATTATTCTTATGTTATTCTTTTTGATGGAGTCAGATAATTCTTGTAGGGCTATCTCATTTTTTTTAAATTTTTGAGTCTCTTTCTTCTTCTCTCTGTTGTGCCTCAAGTTGCTTCTATTTCACTAATCCTCTCTTCTATCTGACCTGTTCTATTAGCTAAGCTTATTACTTTGTTTTTCAGCTTGTGAATTGAGTTTTTCATCTCTGTTTGATTTGTTTTTATAGTTTCAATTTCCTTGGACATATATTCTTTGTGTTCATTGAGTTGTTTTCTGAGCTCCCTAAATTGCCTTTCTGTGTTTTCTTGTATATCTCAGAGGATTTTTAGGATTTCTATCTTGAATTCTCTGTCATTTAGCTCCAAGGTTTCCAATATATTAAATTTTTTCTCCAAAGATTTTTCCTCATCTAGCTGTGTTACCTCTCTTTCTTTTGTATCCATGATATTCGATTTTCTCTTCCTTAATGGCAACTGAGGGTGGTTTTGTTGATAGTATTAATGAGATTTAATAAAGAATAAAAAGTTAAAAAAAATAAAAAAATAAAAAATCGAAAAGAATTGTTTTTTTTAAAAAAATTATTAATGAAATAAAGAATAATAAAATAAAATAAAAATTTTTTAAAAAGGGAATTATTCCCCCCCTCTTTTTTTCCTCTCCTCTCCTCTCCCTTCTTTCTTGAGAAAATCTTGTGGTGAACTGTGAATTATAACAAACAATGCCTGTGATGGAGGGCCTGAATTGAGGAAAAGTAATAAAGGGGCAAAAAAAAGAAAAAGAAAAAAAAAAGAAAAAAAAGGGGGTATGGACCCACAAAAAGCAAATAAGGAAAATATTTGGGTCAAGAATAAAATGATTTGCTTTTTGGTGTTGGTTGTCTAAGAGTTATGATGAGAGGAATAAGAGGAAAACAGAAAAATGGGGGGACAAATTAAAAAATTACTATTGTATTTAGTGGAACAAGAACTAGAAAAAGTGGAGAGCCAGGGATGGGAGCACTGCTAGTGAGTTAAAAAGGTGAAGTAAAACCCCCCTAAAATGCCACAAACATAAGTTTGAGTCCCAGATAAGATAATTTGTTTGTTATTGAGGTTTGAATGAGAGGAGATGTAAAGGAGAAAGGAAGAAACTAATATAGAGGGAGAAAAGAAAGAGAGAGAGAGAAAAAAAAGAGGGAACCACAAAAAGAAGAAAAGAGAGAGAGAGAGAGAGAGAGTCAAGGGTTTTGGAGTGCAACCCTCATAGAGAGAAAGAAAGAGGAAATAAAAGATAATGGGAGATGTAACACTTATGGGTAGTGTAGTTCAAGGAGAGGAGAGAGTAAGACCAGCAGACAGTTAATCAGCCAAATTGCAGGAGGAAAAAAAGTATCAAGAATGAAGATAAGAGAAACAAACGAACAAATATAATAAAATGGGATAGGTTATAAAGTCTGCAGATTATTCTTGATTTTGAGAGGTTATCTTCTTACTTTTTCTTTTCTCTCCCTCTTCCTGGTCGGTGACTCTGTACCCCGGGTTCTGCCCCTTTGGCACGCTCAGGTAGAGGTTTGCAGTTGATAAGTCTCTATGGCATTGTCATGTATTGTGCTTTAGTCTCGTTGGCAGTCGGGGCTCATTAGCATTTATAGGCTCCACCAGTGAGAGAGTCCGTGTTCCGGGAGCCTTTCTCCTAGTCTTTCCTTCCTCAATTAGTAGCCTGATAATCCAGCTATGGGGTTGCTGCTGCCTCTGCCTGGATAGTAAGAGGCTCAAAGAGCTGGCAACTCCCCACTCTATTTCCACTCAGCACAGAGCTCTGGGTAAGGCTCAGTCAGTCAGAGCTGCTAGCATAATCAGGCGGGCTTTCCGCCCAATCACAGACCTCTGGCTCTGCCACTCTGTCCGGTAACACAGGCAGGCGCCCACTTCCGGGGTGCTTGGAGGAAACTCTCGCTCACTTTCTGCGTGCGCAGGCCAGGATATCCAGCCAGCTGTCTCACGCTCTGTGTGAAACCCCCAACCACCTGGAAAAGTTGCAGCATTGGAATTGGCTCTCGCTCCGTCCCTGTGCGCGGCTTTTGCAAGGCACTGGGGCGGCTTGAGATTCCGCTTTGGCCCACACAAAGGCCCCTGACTCTGCCCGTCTGTGCGATAACATGGGCGCGCACTGCCGAGGCACTCGGACGAATCTCTCACTCACTATCTGCGCGCGCAGCCCAGGATATGAGGCCGGCCACATTTCCCTCTGAGTGAATCCCCTACCAGCACGGAAAATTTCCACCGTTGGAATCAGTTCTCGCTCCCTCCCGTGCGCGGCTCTCCCAGGGCACTGGGGCTGCCCAGAGATTCTGCTTTTGGCCCACAGAAAGGCCTCTGACTCTGCCTCTCTGTGGGGTAACACGGGCACCCACTCCCAGGGCCCAGGAAGAAATCTCTTTCCCACTAACTGTGCACCGACCAGGAGATCGGGTAAAATGGCTGCCCCGCTTGTCTTTCTTTGTTTGGGTTTGGTGCGAATGTTAGCTTGTATTGCCCGGGTTGCCACAGGATCAGTTTTTCCTCGGCTTGGATCTCTGCGCTACAGCCTGGTTCGGCCAGCTGTGCCGCGGCCTGGATCTATTCGCCCCCTTTGCCCGCCTCAGTTTCTATATTCATAGTTACGAGAGAAAGCCGCCCTGTTTAGGTTAGTGAGGGAGGCGGAGCATTTCTTACTCACTAATTCCTTCAGGGTTTGGTTATATATTTAGCCAATTTTTCACTCGACCATACCTTCGGGTGTATTGCGAAGCATCTGTAGGCTCCAAGTATAGGTTTTTCTGTTTCTGGTTGAAGATCTTGTTGAGTCTTGGGGGAGATTTATTGGTATCGCTTCCTACCCCGCCATTACTCTGACGTCATCTTGCCTTTCTTGAATAGCACTAATTCTCTCCTTTATTTGTCCTATTCTACCAACTATGCTTATTACCTAATTTTTATGTTCAGGTATTAAGTTTTTAATTCATGTTTGGTTCCCCTCTATTGTTTTAATTTTCTTGGTGAAGTACTTATTTTGTCATTAAGTTGTTTTTTGAGCTCAATTCATTGTCTTTCCTCTTTTTCTTGTATCTTATTGAATATTATCAAAACTGTAATTTTGAATTATATGTCATTTATATTTATGGTTTTCATGTAATTGAGATTTATTTTCTGGCCATTTATCATCACTTAGCTGAACTACATCTTTGTATTATATATTTATATTAAGTATCTTTTTCCCTGATGGCATTTGTGAGTGGTATAAATAACACTAACAAGAGATAATAAAAACTAATAAAAAATTTAAAAATACAGTGAATAAATAAAAATTTAAGAAACAATAATATGTAGAATTATATCTAAAGATAACAAGAAGCAGAAACTGAGGAAGAATAAAAACAGAGGAAAAGTGAAGTAAAAAACAAGCAAAACACCCCATGAAAAGGAATGAGTCCAAAACACAATAATTTAATATAAAGTAATGTCTGGAGAGAAAATATAAAAGAAAAAATAAAAGGAGATAGAAGGGGAAGAAATGGGAAGAGAGAAAAAAAAGAAGTAAAAGAGAAAGTGTCAGGAAAAAAACCTTAGCCAAAATCAGAATAAAAAATATAATAGCTAAGGATAATGAATTTCAAAGGGAAATAGAGAAATAAGTTAAAAGGAAAAAGCAAAGAGAAAAAGCAAAAAAACCTTTTTTTTTTTTTTTTTAGTTTTGGGAGGTAACTTTTTTCTTTTTTTGGGAGGATGCACTGTACTAAAAGATTTGCTTCTAAGGATTCTTGGACAAAGTTCTGCTGAGGCTTCATTGTCATAATGATATAGGCAGGGACATAATTCACATTAATAGGAGGGAATTTTTGTTAAGGCTTTGAATTTTATGACTCTATCAATGACCATCTAAGGTCCTTTGGTTCCTCTCCTCATGTTTCAATAGAGCAGGAGATCAATTGTCCAGGCACACCCACCTCTCATGGGAGAGAGCTGCCTGGAGACTCAGCTGAGGTTCATCCACCACCACCAGTGCTCACACCGAAGGGAGCAATTTGGGACTTAGGAGGCTGGGGTGACACCACTTCATCCCTACTCTGATATCATTCAAAATGCAGTCTTGGACAGGGCAGGTACTGTGGGCCAAAGGCCAGTGCCTAAGTTTCAGGAGCAAGTGGGGCAGGCAAATATTGCAGGTCTATGCCTCTTTTTCACATAGACCAAACTCTATGGGCTGTGCAGGCAGTTGGAATGTGCCTTCATACCAGGCAGTCCAAACTCTGCAGGCCCAGAGATCCAGATCAAGTGAGCCTCAGAGTCTGAGGAGGCAATCTCCATGGGCTATTCACATGCAGTTCTTGGGAGTGCAAAGCAGGCTTCATGTGCACTCAGCACTTGCAATCACAAATGGGTGCAGCCAACACCAGGAACCAGCCCTGCTACTGATCTTAGTTTCCGACCTTATTTCAGCTTTTTTCTCTCAGTCTCTACTCTTCTCACAGCTTCAAAACAAAGCTCATGCTAAAAGTGCCCTTTTCCTTCAGATCATTGAGGAAAGAGGAAAACACTGTCCTCTAGCTCTCCCCCCGCCCCGAATGAATTATATCTTTGGCCTGCCTTATCATGTAATCATACATTTGTCTATCTGTATGCATATTTCAGGTTCATCTGGGGTTTTTATTTCTGTAAATAGTTATAGAATTCTTTGAAATTTCAAGGGAAGTGATTAGGAGAAGCTCTCACACCACTATTTCTCTGACATCATTCCGAAATATATTTTCTACCTAATACAGAATCCCCTTTATCACTATAAAATTTCCATATTTTACTCTGGTTTCCTTTGTTGTCTTGAAGTCAGCACTGTCATATATGGCTATGGGTACACCTGCTTTTCATTGGATAATATTTACTAGGGGAATCATTTCCTAATCTTTTACTTTTTTACATTTCCTAATCTTTTGTCCTTTCAGCTTAAGTATGCCAGTTGAACGGAACGTACGGTTGTGTTATGCTTTTTGATCTAATTTGCTGCCCTATAACTTTTTTTGGTGAGTTCAGGCCACTTACTTTTAGGATAGTTATTGACACTTTAAAATTTCCTATAGTCATTGTATGTTTTTCTGGTATCTCCTTATCTTGTTTGATTTTTCTCTACTTTGTTTCTGTCAGTTGTTTTTGTTTCTTGGTATTTCATATGTTTTCCTCTGTTTCTTCTTTTTCTTAAGCTGTGTATTTCAGTAGTAACTTTTCATTAGCAGTTACTATTAAATTATGAAGAGAAAAATTATTGTATGGACAAGAGTCTTCTGTCTTATGTGTGCTTCTGCTTTCCTTCCTCCTTTGCAACCTAAAGTCTTTATCCTCTCTCTTTTCATGTTATTGTTGTCACAGATTATTCTTGTTTTTATTGTGATGTTGGTGCTTTTGTCATTTTTATTTGTTTTGTTCTCTGTGTCTGCTTGAATGACACAGTTTTGAGTGTTTTCTGCAGGTGGCGTATTCTGATGATAAATTTTCTCAGCTTCTGTATGTCTGGAAAAGTTTTCATTTCTCCTTCATATCTTAAGGAGAACTTTGATAGATATAGATTTCTTGGCTGGTAATATAGTACCTAAATGTTTGGTTCCACTCTCTTCATGCTTGCAGAGTTTCTGCAGAGAAGTTTGATGATAATCTAATGAAATTGTCTGTATATGTTTTGGTCTTCTCTTCCCTACCTGCCTTGAGGATTCTTTTCTTTTGTTATTGATTTTAGAAAAAAATTTTATTATGTGCCTTAAAGTAGGTCTTTTGGGGTTGAGGTATCTCAGCGTTCTGTTTGCTTCTTAAATTTGAGGCTCTAACTCTTTTTATATGCTTGAAAATTTCTTATTTTTATTTGTTTGAATAGGCTCTCCATTTCTTTTTTGCTCTCTTGTTTTGATAAACTCAGTACTCTTATATTGCTCTTTCTGATGGTATCAGACAATTCATGTAAAGCTCTCTCATTATTTTTATTTTATGTCTTTCTTCTCTTCTATCTGTAGTATCTCTAGTTACCTAGCTTTGATATTTAATTTTCTCTCATTCTGGCTTGTTCTATTATCAAAACTTGCTATCTCAGTTTTCAATTCATGTATTAAGTTCATCTGTGTTTTGATAGTTTCAGTCTTCTTGTTGAGCTTATTAAGTTGTCTATTGTGGTTTTACACAGCTCATTCAGTATTTTCCTTACTTCAGTGTTGAATTTTCTAGTGTTTAACTCTTAGGTTTCTATGTGATGAGATATTTTGCTTAAGAGTTCTTATTTTCCTTAGGAAAAACATCTTCATCTTCTGTAGTTATAATATTTTATTTTTTCTTCTTTAATGACATTTGAGGAAAGAATTTTTAAGAACCCTAACAAAAGAAAAACAGTGAAAAATAAAAATTAAGATTAAAAAATGCAAATACTAAAAATTAATCCAAGTAGAAAAGGTAAATCATAAAAAACAAAGATCAAGAACCAATATAAAATTTGAAAACAAATATACACCCACAAAAAGAATAAAATATTTTTAAATTAGTGATATAAAATTAAAAATGTAAAAAGATAAAAAATCAGAATAAAGAAAAGAAGAAAAAAAGAGAAGTTTTAGCTTTAAAAGGTTACTGATGTCTTTCATTCGGTGTCAGCGTATTTTACCTCAATGAAGTTCCTGGGTTGTTTTCTAATAAGATGTTGCTCTATTTCTTTCTTTTTAGTATAAATTTTTATTAATGGTAATGGGGTGACATTAATAAATCAGGGTACATATATTCAAAGAAAACATGTCTAGGTCATCTCGTCATTCAAATATGTTGCATACCCTTCGCCCAGAGTCAGATTGTCCTCCGTCACCCTCTATCTAGTTTTCTTTGTGGCCCTCCCCCTACCACTTCCCCTGTTCCTCCTTTCCTCCCGCATCCTCCCTTCCCCCACCCCTGGTAACCACCACACTCTTGTCCATGTCTCTTAGTCTTGTTTTTATGTCCCACCAATGTATGGAATCATGTAGTTCTTGATTTTTTCTGATTTACATATTTCACTGCATATAATGTTCTCAAGCAAGATCCCACCATGTTGTTGTAAATCAGGGGTCCCCAAAATTTTTACACAGGGGGCCAGTTTGCTGTTCCTCAGATCGTTGGAGGGCCGGACTATAAAAAAAAACTATGAACAAATCCCTGTGCACACTACACGTATCTTATTTTAAAGTAAAATAAACAAAATGGGAAAAAATACAATATTTAAAATAAAGAACAAGTAAATTTAAATAAAAAAACTGACCAGTATTTCAATGGGAACTATGGGCCTGCTTTTGGCTAATGAGATGGTCAATGTGCTCCTCTCACTGACCACCAATGAAAGAAGTGCCCCTTCCGGAAATGCAACGGGGGACAGATAAATGGCCTCCGGGGGCCACATGCGGCCCACATGCCATAGTTTGGAGACCCCTGTTGTAAATAATCCGATGTCATCATTTCTTATGGCTGAGTAGTATTCCATAGTGTATATGTGCCACATCTTCTTTATCCAGTCTTCTATTGAAGGGCTTTTTGGATGTTTCCATGTCTTGGCCACTGTGTACAATGCTGCAATGAACATGGGGCTGCATGTGTCTTTATGTATCAATGTTTCTGAGGTTTTGGAGTATATACCCAGTAGAGGGATTGCTGGGTCATAAGGTAGTTCTATTTTAAGTTTTTTGAGGAACCACCATACTTCCTTCCATAGTGGTTGTACTACTTTACATTCCCACCAACAGTGTATGATGGATCCTTTTTCTCCACAGCCACTCCAACATTTGCTATTACCTGTCTTATTAATAATAGATAATCTAAAAAGTGTGAGGTGGTATCTCATTGCAGTTTTGATTTGAATTTCTCTAATAGCTAAAGAAGATGAACATCTTTTCATATATCTGTTGGCCATTTGTATTTCTTCCTGGGAGAAGTGTCTGTTCATATCCTCTTCCTTTTTTATTGAATTGTTTATTTGTTTGTTGTTGAGTTTTATGAGTTCTTTGTAAATTTTGGATATTAGGCCCTTACCTGAGCTGTTGTTTGAAAATATCATTTCCCATTTAGTTGGCTGTCTGTTTATTTTGTTGTCAGTTTCTGTTGCTGAGCAAAAACTTTTTAGTCAGATGTAGTCCCATTCATTTATCTTTGCCTTCACTTCTCTTGCCTGTGGAGTCAAATTCATAAAATGCTCTTTAAAGCCCAGGTCCATGAGTTTAGTACCTATGTCTTCTTCTATGTACTTTATTGTTTCAGGTCTTATATTTAGGTCAAATTTAACAATCTAGAAGAAATGGATAAATTCCTAGAACAATACAACCTTCTTAGACCGAGTCATGAAGAATCAGAAAGCCTAAACAGACCATTTAGCAGGGAGAATATAGAAAAAAACTATTAAAAACCTCCCCTAAAATAAAAGTCCTGGCCCAAACGGTTATACTAGTGAATTCTATCAAACATTCAAAGAAGACTTGGTTTCCATTCTACTCAAAGTCTTCCAAAAAATTGAAGAAGAAGCAGTACTTCCAAACACATTTTATGAGGCCAACATAACCCTTATACCAAAACCTGGCAAGGATGGCATAAAGAAAGAAAACTACAGACCAATATCTCTAATAAATATAGATGCTAAAATACTAAACAAAATACTGGCAAATCAAATACTACAACATATTAAAAAAATAATACATCATAATCAAGTGGGATTCATCCCAGAATCTCAAGGATTGTTCAACATACGTAAAACGGTTAACGTAATACACCATATCAACAAAACAAAGAACAAAAACCACATGATCTTATCAATAGATGCAGAAAAAGCATTTGATTAAATATAACACAGCTATATGTTTAAGACACTCAACAAAATGGGTATAGAAGGAAAATATCTCAACACGATAAAGGTCATATATGATAAACCATCAGCCTAGATCATATTAAATGGCATAAAACTGAGGACTTTCTACCTTAAATCAGGAACAAGACAGGGTTGTCCACTCTCTCCACTCTTATTTAATGTGGTGCTAGAAGTTCTGGCCAGAGCAAACAGACAAGAGAAAGAAATAAAAGGCATCCATATCAGAAAAGAAGAAGTAAAGGTATCACTTTTTGCAGATGATATGATCCTATACATCAAAAACTCGAAGGACTCCACAAAAAGATTACTAGAAACAATATACCAATACAGTAAGGTTGCAGGATACAAAATTAACATACAAAAGTTCGCAGCCTTTCTATATGCCAACAATGAAATATTAGAAAACACACTTAAAAAAATAATCCCCTTCACGATTGCAACAACAACAACAAAAAATACCTAGGAATAAACGTAACAAAGAATGTAAAGGACCTATATAATGAAAACTACAAAGCATTGTTAAGAGAAATCGAAAAAGACACAATGAGATGGAAAAATATTCCTTGTTCTTGGATAGGAAGAATAAATATAATCAAAATGGCCATATTACCCAAAGCAATTTATAAATTTAATGCAATTCCCATCAAAATTCCTATGACATTTTTTAAAGAAATGGAACAAAAAATCATCAGATTTATATGGAATTATAAAAAACCCCGAATAACCAAAGCAATCCTAAGGAAAAAGAATGAAGCTGGGGGTATTACAATACCTGACTTTAAACTATATTATAGGGCCACAACAATCAAAACAGCATGGTATTGGCAGAAAAATAGACACTCAGACCAATGGAACAGAATAGAAGCCCAGATGTTGCTTTCACAGTGATGTTGTCAGGACAGTAGTCACTTGTTGGGTGTGTGGTGTAGTGAGTGCTTTTCAGCTTCAGCTTGCTAGTTAAGTCTCTAGCGATGATGATTTGTAGCCTCTGGAAACTACTTTCCTGTTTCTCTAGATGTGTTTTATCTTATTACAGCAGGCTTTTAACATTTTTTTGCTTCTAATATTGTGTGACATTTTTTTTCATATGGTTAAGGATGTTTGCAGGTATTAATCCTTCAAATAGGTTCTTTATGCTTTGTTTGTTGTATTCTTCAAGTTCCTCTCTTACACAGATGTTATTTTGCTTCATGTTGTCACAGAAGTCTTTTTGATTTTTCTCTGCCTTCTGGAACTCTTTTTATTATTATTTTTGATTCTTGTTTTTTGCTTACCTTTATATTGTTTTATAAATCACTGTTATAATCCTAAACATCATGCAACTAATGATATCTTTTCATGTACCATTTTTTCAGATAATATATTTCCAATATATATATGGTTTCAATGTCCTTTTAATTATTTAAGAGTGAGAGGAAGGAAGATAGTGAAGCAGTTTCCTTTATTTGTGCCATCTGTGATATACCTGGCAAACACATCTGGGGTCAATGCATGTATCAACTGAGCTATTTTTACTGCCTAAGACTGAGTCCCTAATCAAATTATTCCTCGCACCCATAGCCATGACTCAAATGAAACCAGTCACCACTATGGGAGGGGAGGTCGGAGTGGAAGGGAAGCAGATGATCACTTCTCTTATGTGCCCTGACTGGGAATAAAACCCAAGTTTTATACAGTAGGCCATGATCTATCCACTGAACAAACTAATCAGGACCACAATATTTTTGATTATCATGACTCTCTAGTCTACTGGGTATTTTCCCCCAAATCTCCAAAACATTGGTATATAAAAACACATGTACTTCTATGTTGAATACACAGCTTACTTCCAGAGGTCAACACATGGAAACAACAAAAGTATCCTTTGCTAGAAGATTGATGGAAAGATATTGTGTGTGTGTGTGTGTGTGTGTGTGTGTATGTGTGTGTGTGTGTATGTACTATAGAATACTACTCAGCATTTAGAAATAGTGCCATATTGCCATTTTCGACAACATAGATGGACCTTGAGAACATTACACTAAGTGAAATAAATAAAACAGAAAAATGCTAAGAATTATATGATTTCACATAGGTGAAATATAGAACTGAAACTAATGAACATAGGTAAAACTAAAGTAGTAACTGGGGGATGTTGTGGTTAAGAGTTGGTAACAGGGAAGTAAAAAGGAATAAATATACAGTGATGGAAAATTATTTGATAAGACTGATGAGTACACACATAATCAACAAATTAAATGCTATATAAATGTTTACCTGAAACTTATGTACTATTATTGATTAATGTCACCTAGCTAAATATAATTTTAAAAACAAAATTAAAAAAATCGTTAAAGTTTATATGTGATCAAATTTAACAATCTGGAATAAATAAGAATGTTCCTGGAATTATCCAACATTTATAGACTGAGTTACAAAAAAAAGTGTAAAAACTTAAATAGACAAAATAGCAGAGAGGAAAGAGAAACAGCTATGAAAAATTTACCCAAAAATAAAGTCCAAGGCATGAAAGCTACACTAGTGAATTCTACCAAACAGAAAAGATTTGGTACCTATGCTTCTGATAGTATTTCAAAAATTACAAGATGAAGAAATACTCCCTAATAAATTGTGTAAGGCCAAAATAACCTTGACACCAAAACCTGGCAAAGGCAACACACACAAAAAACTTTTATAGACTAAGAATATCTTTAATCAATATAGATTCAAAAGTCTAAACAAAATACTACAAAATAAAATACAGCAACATATAAAAAATAACACACCACTATTAATTAAGATTTAATCCAGAAGCACAAGGATGGTTTAACATATGTGTATCAGTCAACAAAACACACCACCTCAACAAAACAAAAAAAAGTCATATGATCCTATTAATAGATGCATAAAAGATAATTTTATATGCCATAACATCCATTATTATTTGCACCACTCAATACAATGGGTACCGAAGAAAAGTACCTCAACATAATAAAGGTCTTATGTGTAAAACCATTAGCTAATATACAAAATGATGAATAAAATGAAGGCATTTCCTCTAAAATCAGGAATGAAACAAGGCTTCCCCTCTAGACTCTCTTTTCAGGATAGTTTTAGAAGTTTTAGCCAAAGCAATCAGGCAAGAGAAAGAAATAAAAGATTTTCATATCAGAAAAGAAATATAAGTATCACTTTTTGCAGATGACATAATTCGGTATATATTAAATCCAAAAGATTCTATCACACATTATTACAAACAATAAATCAATACAGTGAAGTCAGAGTAACAAAGACAATACACAAATGCTTATTGTTTTTCTAAACACCAACAATAAAATTTCAAAGAAATAAACTAAAAATATTTTTACAACAACAACATAAACATAAAATACTTAGGTATAAAGTTAACAATGCAGGTGAAGTACCTTAACAGTGATCTAATCTGCACAGGTTTCTTCCCTGTGCACCGTTTGGTAGCCTGCAGCAAGTGATGTGCATGCCCAGCCCCCATGACTTCAGCACTGCACACAGAAATCTGTTCCAGCCCACTGAGGCTCACAGAGTCTGTGATCTCAGTCAAAACCAGGACGCAGGAATGTGCTTTTAAGCCTGTATCAGCCCCATGGAGGTACCCTGCCTGGGCCCTCCTAGGCCTAGGGATCCTGGACCTTGTGCACATATGGTGCTCACCGAGTGCCCAAAGACACCTGCAAGCAGGTGTCCATCTCTGATAATCTCTAATCTTGGGCTAACTCTTTCAGCCCACAAACTCGCGTCCAAGCCAGGTGGAGCCACTCATATACCGCCCCGTGATCGCGAGGTAAGGAGTGAACAAACTGCCAGCACTGTGCACCAGAAACCTTTGTTGGAGCCTGCCGCCTGACTGAGATCTCAGGCGGAGCCCACGTGTTCTCTCCTCTGCTTTATCATCCACCCTAACCCAGCTTCTTCCCTCTGCTCCAGACTCTCGGCTTAGCTTGTCTGCATGTGAAAGCGCTTCCTCAGAACAACAGTGAGAAAAGCGAAAAAAACCCTTCTGTCTTATTTCCTTCAGAGTCAATTATATATTCAGCCACCTTTTCGCCAAATCATACCTTTGTCTGGTGTGTGTATATTTCAGGTGTTCCTGCTAATTTTTTCACTGTCTTTAGTTGTTGACTGTTGAAATTTCAAGGGGAGATATAGCGAGTACCCCTCTTGGCGCCTTTTTTCTAACATCACTGATGGGCCATATCTTCTTTATCCAATCCTCTATCAAGGGACATTTTTTGTTTCTATGTCTTGACCACAGTCAAAAAATTTTCAATGACCAATGGATTTTAGGGGTCTTTACATACCAATATTTTCAAGTTTAGGAGATATACATACAGTAGAGCAATTGCTGTGTCATATGGTAATTCTATTGTTAATATTTAGAAAAACCACCATACTTTCTTCTATAATGGTTGTACTATCTTGTATTCCCAACAGCAGTGAAGCGGGGTTCTTTTTAATCCACAGCCTCTTTAACATTTATTACTGTTTAGTTGTTGCTAGCCAATATAAGAGGTGTGAGGAAATATCTCACTGAAGTTTTGATTTGCACTTCTTGAATAGCTAGTAATGATGAACATCTTTCTATATACCTGATAACCATTTCTATGTTCTCTTGGGAGAAGTATCCAGGTCCTCTCCCCATTTTTTAATTGGGTTGTTTGCTTGTTTTTTGCTGATATATATATATGTGTGTGTGTATATATATATATATATATATATATACACACACACACATATATATACACACATATATATATGATATTATTGGATATTAACCTTGTATCATAGCTGTCGTTTGAAAATATTTTATCCCATTTATTTGGCTGCCTAATTGTTTTATTGTCAATTTCTTGTACTGTGCAGAAGCTTTTTAGCTTGATACAGTCTCATTTGTTTATTTTTGCCTTTACTTCCCTTGCATTTGGGGTAAATTCATAAATTGTTCTCTGTGGCCAAGGTCCATAAGTTTAATACTTATGTTTATTCTACATGATTGATTTTTTTTACATCTTATATTTAGGCTTTTTATATATTTTGATTTAAATTTTATGCACAAGGAAAACTATAGCATTTTATTATTTTGCATATGGCTTAACCATTTTTCTAGCACCATTTATGAAAGAGGCTTTCTTTTTTCCATTGTGTGTTTTTGGGTTCTTTGTCTAAGATGATTTGTCCAAATATATGTACTTTTACTTCTGGGTTTTCTATTCTGTTTTGTTGGCCTTTATGTCTGTTTTTTGTGTGTGTGTGCAAATACCATGCTATTTTGAATATCATGGTTTGAAAGTATAATTTAAGGTCAGTAAATTTAATTCTTTCTGCTTCATTTATTTTCTTTGGGGTTTCACTGGCTATTCATGGTTTCTGATGGTTCCATACAAACCTGGTAAACATTTGTTCTATATTTTTTAAGGGTGACATTGGGATTTTGATGGGGATTGCAATAAATTGGTATACTTCTTTGGGTAATATACTATTTTAATAATGTTGATTCTTTTCAATTCATGAGTATGAAATATATTTTTATTTCATTGTCTTTTTATTTTTTTAATAATGTTTTGTAGTTTTCAGTATAAAGTACCTCACATTCTTTGTTAAATTTATTCCTAAGTAATTTATTTTTTGGTTGCTGTTGCACTTGTAAAAGGAATTATTTTTTAGTTTATTTTACAAAGTTTTATTGTTGGCATATATAAAAGTATTATTCTTTTGTATATTGATTTTTTATCCGGTGAATTTACTTGTATTTGGATTGATTCAATTAAGTCTTCTGTGGGCATCTTTGGGGTACTTTCTTTATTCTGATTTTATTTAGTGTTTTAAATATGAAGAGATGTGGTATTTATCCAATTGCCTTTTCTGCATCTATTGATAGAATCATCTGGGCTTTGTTCTTTGTATTTTTTTTTTTGGTATTTTTTGTATTTTTCTGAAGTTGGAAACAGGGAGGCGGTCAGACTCCAGCATGCACCCCACTGGGACCAACCGGGCATGCCCACCAGGGGCGATGCTCTGCCCATCTTGGGCGGTTGTGCTGTTGCAACCAGAGCCATTTCAGCACCTGAGGCAGAGGGTCATAGAGCCATCCCACTTCCTGAGGCCAACTTTGCTCTAGTGGAGCCTTGGCTGTGGGAAGGGAAGAGAGAGAGATAGGAGGAGAGAGGGAGGGGTGGAGAAGCAGATGGCGCGCTTCTCCTGTGGGCCCTGGCCGAGAAGTCGAACCTGGGACATCCTGCATGCCAGGTCAAACGCTCTACCACTGAGCCAACAGGCCAGGGCCTGTTCATGTTATTTTTGATGTGGTGTATCACACTGATACATTTTTGTATATTGAACTATTCTTGTGCTCCTAGAATAAGTCCTACCTGATTTTATGTACATTATTAATATATTGTTCAGTTAATTTGCTAGAATTTTGTTTTAGGGTTCACATCTGTATTGATTAAGATGTTGTTCTATAGTTTTCTTTTTTTGTGTTGTGCTTGCCAGATTTTGGTATGAGGGTTTATGCTGGCCTCAAAAATGTCTTAGACGGTGTTGCCTCTTTTATTTATTTATTTATTTGTTTATTTATTTATTTATTTATTTATTTATTTATTTATTTATTGAAAGGCTTTGAGAGCTTCTTTAAATGTTTGGTAAAATTCTCAGTTAGTTGTTCCTTGATTTCATTTTTTGGTGAGAATTTGAGGATTGTTTCTGTTTCTTCCAGTTTATAAGTCTATTTTGGTTTTCCACTTCTTTGTAACTCATTCAGAGAATATTGTACAGTTCTAGAAATTGATCTGTTTTCTCGAGGTTGCTGAATTTTGAGGTATATAATCTTTCATAGCATTCTACCATGATCCTGTGTATATTTATGATGTCTGCAGGAATAATTCCTCTTTTATTTTAAATTTTGTTTACATGAGTTCTTCAGCTTTTTTTCTGAGTGAGTTCAACCATTGGTTTTGTTGATTCTATTGATCTTTTTGAAAAACCAGCTCATTTTTTTTGCATTAATATTTTTATAGGTTACTTGTTCTTTATTTCATTTAGTTCTGCTCTAATTTTTATTATTTTTTTTCTGCTGCTGATTTTGGATTGCCTTTCTTCTTCTTCTTCTTAAAGTTTCTTTAAGGTGGATGTTTGGTTGTTTGCCTGAGTACTCTCAGTTTTCTTTATATAAGCTGGAATAATATAAAATTTCTTCTTATCCTGCTTTTGCTGAAATCCAGGAATTGTGGTATGTTATGTTGTCATTTTAATTTGCCTATATATATATATATATATATATAATATATATATATATATATATATATATATATATTTATCTCTGCTTCCATTTCTTTTTTTGACACGGTCATTTTTTAGAACTAGGTTGCTTAGATTTCCACATTTTTGCATGTTTCTTTTACTTTCTTTTTACAATTGAATTTTAATTTCAAAGCCTTATGATCAGAAAATACACTTGGTTAATTTCAATCTTTCTGAATTGTTGATGTTTATTTTGGGCCCAACATATGTTCTATCTCTGAGGATGTTTTTATGAACACTGGAGAAAAATTTATCATCTAAATTTTTGGGATAAAGTGCCCTATAAATATTTATTATATCCATTTAGTCCAGAGTGTCATTTATGGTCAATATTTCTTCACTGATTTTTTTTGTCTTAATGATCCACTTAATCCATCAATGATGTGTTGAAATTCTCCAAGTATGATTGTTTTTTTTTTCTGCTTCTATTTTAGATCATTTAATAGATCTCATATAATTTGATACTTTCAGTATGGTGCATATATATAAAGATAGGTTATGTCTCCTTTATCATTATAAAATGTCTATCTTCATCTCTGGTTACCTATGTTGTCTTGAAGGCAGCATTTTCAAATATGAGAGATGGCTACACCTATATTTCTTTGGTCTATTATGCTTGAAGAAATGCTTTCCAACATTTCACGTTAAATCTAATTTTATCTTTGCAGCTTAGATGTGTCTCTGAAGGCAGCATATGGTTGGTTTTGCCTTTTGATCTAATCTTCTAATCTGTGCCTTTTTATTTGTGAGTTCAGTTATTTACATTTAGAGTAATTTTTGACACAAGGATTTTATATATTTATTTTATGTTTGTGTTCTGGTAGCTCTGTGTATTATTTGGTGTTTTCTTTTCTGTTTTTGTCAGTTGTTTTTGTTGAGTGGTATTTCATATTGCTTTTTCATGTTTCTTTTTTATGCTGTGTATGTTAGTAGTGGCTTTTACCTGGAAGATTTACAACTAGGTTAAGAACAAGATGTTCATATGGACAGAGTTCTTTGTCTTTTAAGTGTTTCTGCACTCAATGCTTCTTTGCTACTATAGATCTTTATTATTGTTACAGATTATCATTTATTGTGACCTTGTTGGAGGTTTTACTTGTAATTTTGGTTTGCTTTTTCTTTGTATGATTTTGAATAATCCCTTTGCATATTTTTTGCACCAAGGTTTTTTCTGATAACAGATTTCCTCAGCTTCTGAATGTTCTGTAAATTTCTTTCATATTTGAAGGATAACTTTGATGGATATAACATTCTTGGCTGATAATTCCTGCGTTTCAGTACCTTGAATATAGGTCCACTCTTTTCTGGCTTGTAGTGTTTCTAATAGGAAGACTATTGATTACCTAAAGCTTTCTCTTTTTTATAAGTTCTGTTCTTTTTTATAGTTGCCTTTATATTTTTGTTTATTAATTTTTACAATTTTATTATAATATGCCTTGGAGTAGCCTTGTATAGATTGTAGTAACTTGCAGTTTAGTTTGCTTCTTGCATTCGATGCTCTAATTTATTTCATAGGTTTGGGAAATTCTCATCAATTAATTATTTGAATAGGCATTTTATTCTCCTTTTCTTCTTTTAATATATTCATTACTTTTATGTTGCTCTTCTGATAAAGTCAGAACAATTTTTGTAGAGCTCTCCCAGTTTTTTTAATTAATGAGTTTCTCTCCTCTTCTCTCCGTAGCATCTCTAGTTGCCTTTCTTTAATGTCACTGACTCTTTCTTTAATCAGGCTTGTATTATTAGCTAAATATGCACCTGTTATTTGGTTAGCAAATTTAGCATTTTAAGTTCATTTTTGATATGTATTTATTTTTATTTAACTATTTAAAATACTTCATATTTTTTCTTTCCTTTTATTGTACGCAGGCTTTTAAGCATTTTCTGACTGTTCTGAATTGGTGATAATAAACAGTAAAGCTTTTAGCTTTTTATTTTATTATTTTATTTCCTTTTTATTGTCTGAAAGCTCTTTATTTTTCTTCTATTTTAAATGATTAGCTTTGCTGAATATAGTAGGCTGACTTGTAGGTTCATTTATTGCATCACTTTGAATATTTCTCGCCCAATTTACTCTGGCATAAAATGTTTTTGTTGAGTAGTCAGAATTATGTTGTTTTTTGTTGTTGTTGTTTTTATTGTTGTAGGTAATTAATTGCTTTTCTCTAATAGCTATTAGGGTGTTTTTTGTTTGTTTGTTTAGTTTTTAGTTTTTTTTGTGTCTCTACCCTTACCATTTTAATTATGATGTGTCTGATGTGGAACTTTTGGGGTTTATCTTGAATTGACTTTCTGTGCTTCCCTAACTTGTGAATTTTTCTGCAACAAATTGGGAAAGAATTTCAGCTAAGATTTCTTCAAACATGCTTTATGTCCTTTTTTGTTTTCTTCTTTATCAGATGTAAATAAAGTTTCATTTTATTTTTATTGCAGAGATTTCTTAGATTTTTTTCAACCTTCTTGAGCCTCTTTTACTTTTGGTGCTTTTCTCTGGGTTTGTAAATTTGTCTTGTCTCTAAATCACTGATTTCATTCTCCACTTCATCCAATTTGCTGTTGAGTTTTCAGTGCTGTATTCTTTTTAATATTGTATCTGGTCATTTCTGACTGATTCTTTTTTAATGCTTATTAAACTCTCACTGATCATTCATTCTTACTCTAAGATTTTGAGTATCCAAATAACCATTACTTTAAACTCTGTGCCTGGTTATTTGGTTACTTTATTACACTTAATTATGTTTGGGTTTCTCTGGTTGATTCATGTGGGACATATTTTTGTCTGCCCAAAATATGTGTAGTTCAGATAGCTTTGCTCTGAACTATCAAATTTGCTTTTATGTCTTCATAAGAATTTTGGGTTCCATGGTAAAAAAATCCTCTAGGCCATCTAATATTCTTTCTCTAGAAATGTTTTTATGGGTTGTATATACCTCCCTGTTTTGTGTGAGTCATGATACTATTGAAATATTTCTGAGTAGAGTTTTGGTCCAGGTTGGGTGGCTGTAATGTTCAAACATTGATTATGTATATAAAATACTGTGCTGTTGTTGTCCCTTTGGGTGTAGTTATTCTCATCAGGGTATTGTGTATGCTGGATTCTTATTTTGTAAGTGTGGTTTTGTGCCTATATTGTGTCAAACACTGGTGTGGTCAGCATGCACTAACATTTGTGGTTGATTCTGTGTTTTCTTGAATGGGGTCCCGGTATTGGTTTATGTCAGATGCTGTTTATATACATCCACAAGTACTTGTCCACAGTTTTACATTGTTCACTGCTTATGTATATATATTAAGTTCCTTGGATGTTTTGGGGAGCTAACTTCCTCTACACTGACAGGCATTTCCAGCTCTTGCACAATGGGTGTTGGAGTCACAGAGCAGTATAACAGCCTCTTGGAGACTGCCTTAGAGACCAACACTTACTCTTTCCAGGGTTGGACATTACTGATGGAATTTATTCTAGCTCTAAATAAATGGCCATCCTGAGAACAGATAGCCCCACTAGTGCTGCTTATCCAACCATGTGCAGCACCCACTTATATTTATATCTATGGTAGCCTGGATCTAAAACCAGAACTGGGGCAACATATAACATACTTTTACCAGCCTCTAAAGTTGTTTCCCTGGGCTGTTCCACCATGACTTGGAATTGGGCAGGGCAGATTACAGAACATTGAATGACCCTGATTCAATCAATGTAAAACTGTTGACCTGACACTCAGCTAGACACAGAGGCCTTGAACTAGGTCCTGTCTGTGTTGGGATAACTCAGCATTATATTTACTTCTTGAAATTAAAGCTCAAACTCTTTTCATAGGCCTTCTCACATTGTCATTAATTATTTGTTTGACTAGGCTCTTAATTTTCTTTCTCTCTCTTTTCTCATAAAATATTCGTTATTATTATATTGCCTCTTTCTTAGGTTGCCAGTCTTTGATGTCACTTGTTTTTTTTCTCTATCTTGCTTTATACTATAAGCTAAAGCTTGGCACCTCAGTTTTCGACTCATGTGTATGAGTTTTTCTCATCTGTTTTTAAAGTTTCAATCTTCTTGTGAGGTTTTTCTTTCACTGATTATTTTGTTTTCTGGACTCATTAAATTGCCTATTGGTGTTTACATGTATCTCACTGATTATTTTTAGAAGTTCAATTTTGAATTCTCTTTTAACTCCAAGGTTTCTATGTAATTGAGGTTTTTGTCTAAAGATTTATTTTTTTTTCCCTGATCTATATCTCTGCTTTGTCTAGTGATGGTATTTGAATTCTTCTTCTTTGATAACATTTGAGAGTGGTATTAAAAATCCTAACAGTAAAAAAATAACTATAAAAAATTAAAAATTCAATTGAAATATAAAAAATTATGACAATAAAGAAGAAATATCACAAAAATTATAAACAAACCAAATATAAAAACAAAACACTCACAATAAGAAAAAATATAAAAATTAAAGAAATAAAATTCAAAAGAGAAAAAGAGAACAAAAGGAAAAAAGGTGTCATTTAAATTTCAGTTTTGAGAGGTTTCTTTCAGTAGGTGTCATTGTATTGCAAGTTTTAGCTCTTCAAATTGTCTGGACTGTTCTCTTTTGCGATGTTGCTGTCACAGTGATGTAGATGGGCTGGAGTCACATTGTTAGGTGGGAAATTTTGTGAGGGCTTTATGGCTTTGAGCTTACAAATTTAGTAATGGCTATCTCAGGCTTCAAGGTGCTCCTCCCTACAACTCAATAGACCTTGGGGCCAGACGTGGAGCATTTCTGTTCTTCAGGGGAAAGAGTGGCTCTGGAGAGTGAGCTGTGAAGTTTGTGTCTGCTACTCTCTATACTGGGAGGTGAAGGAGGCAGGATCTGGGAGGCTGGGGGCCACACTTTAGGTTTCTGTCTTTCTGAAGTGAAGGTTGGAGGCAGGCAATGGAAACTCTGACTGTGACCCTGTGCTTGGGCTGTTTTGGTTTATATTCCCCTCTGCTACTCTATTTCACTGCTCCTTCTGGCAGAAGGAGACCCAGTTACTCCAGGTTTCCTTCTTTAAACCCCTCAGTCAAAAAACAAAGAGCTTGAGCTTCCCTCCTCCCTGTACTTCAGCATAAAAACAAAAATCCAGCCATTGTGGGTTTGTCTCTTTTTCAAAACCTACTGTAAATGTATTTTATTGTCCACTCCCCTTTTTGCCCTGTTCACATTTAGTCCATTTGGTGCATAAATCTTTCAGACAAGGCTGCGAGCCCGCTGGGATTCCTTCTCTGCTTTATATACTGCTCCCCAAAATTAGGGGATATTTCAAAATGAATATGAAATGATAAAAGATCCCTTAATTTTTGTGAGCAGTATAGTTTAATTTGTTAAAAATTTTACAGTATTTCCCATGCTGCCGTTACTCTGATGTCAGCTATGCAGAATCTGAATTCATTACTATAGCTTCATTTTCTCTAGCTGTAAGCTGTCTACTTAGATTTTCTGAGTTTTTATGTATCAGTTTTGTGTTATTGTATGTTTCTAGAAATTTATTCATACCTATTTGTTATATTTTCCTGCACTCCTATGTGTTTCTTTGGTGTCAGTTGGTACTTTTCTTTCATTTTTCATTTAATTTTTTTGAATTCTCTTGTTTTTAAGGTTTTAAAATCTTGTTTCTCATTTCAAAAAAGCAGCTCTTGGTGTCATTAATACATTGTATTGTTTTATTAGATTATATTTTGTTTATTGCTGTTTTGATTTCTATTAACTTTTTTTCCTCCATTCTCTTTGGGTTCTGTTTGTTCTTTTTTTAGTTGCTTTAAGAATAAAATTAGATTGTTTACTTAGGACATTTCTTTGATACTTGAGGAAGGCGTGTAATGTCTTAAATTTTTCTTTATGGGTTGGTTTGGCTGTGTCCTTTAGATTTTTGCATGATGTGTTCTCATTTTTATTTGATTCAAGTTATCTTTAGATTTGTTCTTTGAACTTATTGTTAATTAATTCATTGTTTAGGAACATCTTATTTGGCCTGTATGATTTTGTTTTTTTGTACTTCTTTCTTGTGATTTATTTCATTTTATACCATTATAATTAGAGAGATGCTTGATATAATTTCAGTTTTTTAAAATTTATTAAGACATTTTTTGTTTCCTAATATGTTGTCTACCCTTAAAAATATTCCATGTGCTTTTGCTAACAAATTTGTATTCTGCTACTTTGGAGTAAAATGCTCTGAAGCTATCAATTAAATCCAACTGATCAGTATGTTATTTAAGAATGCCATATTCTTTTTTTTTTTTTTCATTTTTCTGAAGCTGGAAACGGGGAGAGACAGTCAGACAGACTCCCGCATGCGCCCGACCGGGATCCACCCGGCACGCCCACCATGGGGCGACGCTCTGCCCACCAGGGGGCGATGCTCTGCCCATCCTGGGCGTCGCCATATTGCGACCAGAGCCACTCTAGTGCCTGGGGCAGAGGCCACAGAGCCATCCCCAGCGCCCGGACCATCTTTGCTCCAATGGAGCCTTGGCTGCGGGAGGGGAAGAGAGAGACAGAGAGGAAAGTGCGGCGGAGGGGTGGAGAAGCAAATGGGCGCTTCTCCTGTGTGCCCTGGCCGGGAATCGAACCCGGGTCCTCCGCACGCTAGGCCGACGCTCTACCGCTGAGCCAACCGGCCAAGGCCAAGAATGCCATATTCTTCTTGACATTCTATTTAAAAAATCTTTTCATTAATGTCATTATTTGTTAATAATATTATTTACTCTGACTGTGCTGCTGTCAATCTTTCTCTTTATGTTCAACATGATATGTTGTAATATTTAGAGATTCCTACATAGAGTTTATAAATGATTACAAAGATTATATTCTCTTGTTGAGTTGCTTTCTTTATTTTATGTAATATCTTAATGTGTCCTTATTATAGCCTTTGATTTGATGTCTATTTTGTCAGATAAATATTGGTGTTTTTATCTCAGCTTTTATAAAACTTCATTTGCACAACATATTATTTTCTATTCTTTAATATTTTTCTGTTTATATCTCTCATTCTGAGATAAGTTTCTTGTAGGCAGCATATATATGGGTATTGACATTTTATCTATTTATCTACGCTATGTCTTTCATTCAGTATATATGTCATGTAATTTTAAAATAATTGTTGATAGCTACATAATTGTTGATATTTTATTTCTTTAACTGTGCTTACATATTTTTTATAAAATTATTTATTGAATTTAGAGAGAGGTAGAAAAAGATACAGGGCTAAAAACAAATTTTTTGCATGTGCCCTAACCAGGTATCAAACTTGCAAACTTTGCATATCATAATAATGCTTAACCAAATGACCTTATGGTTAATAATACTTAACCCTGATCTTATCTGGTCAGGGCTTATTCTCTCTATTTTTTCTTAAAGTAGCCCCTTGAACATTTTTTGTAATATTGATTCAGTGGTAATATTATTTAGACATTTTTCTCTTTTGGCCTGGGAAACTGTTTATTTCTTCCTTAATTTTAATGAAACTTTTGCTGGGTAAAGAAGTCTTAATTGTAAGTCTTGGCTTTTCATCACACAAAATATTTTATGGCATGTAATATTTCTGTTGAGAAATCAGCTGACTGGGAGCACTCTTAGAGGTAACTAACTGCATTTATCTTGCTGCTTTTGAAATTTTATTTTTGTCTTTTACTTTTGCCATTTTAAATATGCTGTGTCTTGTTATGGGCCTCTTCTGGTTCCCTCTTGTTTGATACTCTCTGTGCTCCTTCGAATTGTATGCCTTTTCCTTCACTATGTTACATCACTTTTTGGTCATTAATTTTTTAAGTAAGTTCCCAGTTTTTCTTCTTTCTTTTTTATTTCTGATACCTCTATTATAGAGATTTGTTGTGCTTCATGTTGTCTCCAAGGTCTTTCTTGAAATACCTTCATTATACCTGACTAGGCAGTGGTGCAGTGGATAAGAGCACCATGGGATGCGGAGGACCCAGGTTCAAGATCCCGAGGTCACCAGCTTGAGTGCAGGCTCATCTCATTTGATCAAAGCTCACCAGCTTGGACCCAAAGTCGCTGCTTGAGCAAGGGATTACTCAGTCTGCTGAAGGCTCGTGGTCGAGGCACATATGAGGAAGCAATCAATAAACAACTAAGGTGTTGCAACAAAAAACTGAAGATTGATGCATCTCATCTCTCTTTGTTTCTGTCTGGCTATCTCTCTCTCTGACTCTCCCTCTGTCTCTGTAAAAAAAAATCTTCATTATTTTAAATATTTTATTTTCTCCTCTGATTGTATGTTTATTTCTACCTTATATTTCAAATTGCACATTAAAATTTATGCTTTATCCAACCGGCTAATTATTTCTTCTTGTATATTTTTAATGTTGGATAGTGTATTGTATATATTTAACTGAATCCCTTTTATGGTTTCTGTTTTTTTGTTATGCTTGTTATCTCTTTGTTGAAGTTTTCAAATTGATCCTTGCACATCTCTGTAACCAGTACTTTGAACCATATATCTCATAAATTATCTTTTTCTGCAGATATCTTCTGTTTTGTCATTTGGGCGTACTTCTAATTTTGGCTTTCTCTTTGTGTCCCTGTTTATGTATTAAATATATCTTCTGTAATTCTGAGTCTTTGCTTGGTGGCCTTATGTTATTGGTGTTGTGCCCAATAGTGAAGTCTTTTTCATCACAAGAACCGCATATTTCAGGCGAGCCAAAATGGCCATGGAGTAGGCAGATGCACCAACTACCACTTTCCAGAACCAAGGTGGATTACAACTTAAATCTGAGAACACTCATCATGAAAGACAAATTTTGTACTGAACTAGGAGGATTCTACAACCAAGGACCACCAAAGGATCCACACTGAGTCTGCTAGGAGGGATGAAGATATGGACAAAGCTAACCCACTCCTGGATCCAGGGATCAGGGAATGGGGAGCAGCACCTGAGAGGAATTTTTACAAAGGGAGGGCTGTCCAGCCAGTTGCAGGTCCTTATCCCCAACACCGAAATCCAAGCCTAGAGCCCTGGAGCTGGGAAGGGGTTAATGGACTGTATTTGGCTGAGAAAAAAAAGCCTGGACACAGTTTGAGAGAAGGAGGCAGGACTCTCAGACTCAGACTCTGTATTAAAGGAACTGCACAGAGAACTTCACTCACAGCCACTTTCCTGGGGCTCCAGGAGGACACTCTAAGCCCTGGGCTGAGTCACTCCCCAGATTTAAAGTGAACCAGCATCACCAGCAAAGGAAAGAAAGTGCCCCGTCCACCAGAGGCTCCCCTACCCTAGCTAAAACAAGGGTGCTTAGCACCAGGCACCATGTTAGGGACAGAAATAGGGAGTTCAGTGGTCTAAGCTACACCACCTATTGCACTGCTGAGTGTTTGCCTGGGGCACACAGGCCGGAGGTGGTAGGGCATGGCTGTGGAGGTTTGAGTGAGCACAGGCAAGCCAGCCTGTGGGGCCTGGCACCACCATTGCTGCTGAGATAGCCTGGGCTCACACACACCCCTGCTCCCTGAGTGGCCTGCCCTAGGCAAATGCAGAGGTCTGTGAATCAACAGAGGAATAACGCTCACAGGCATGTGTGAGCCTGCCAGCATAGGCAGAAGTCACCTGGCAGCTGCTGGAAGCTGGGCAGGTGTGCAAACTGGCCTGGGACTGGGTGCACCCTTGGCAGTAATTTAAGTGGAGATGGAGCCTTAGTGGGAACTGAGTGGGGAAGCACTGGCACACGAGTCCGCCAGTGATTGCGGAAGTTGTGCCAGTTACAGCAAGAACCTTGGCGGTGCACAAACCTGCTCAAGGTGTGGATATGCCCTCAGCAGTAACGTCAGCATGAGCAACCTCGGTGGAGATCTGAGAGGGTGCATGTGACCCCTGAAGTGAATGCTGAAATCTGAGCCAACCAAGGCAGTCCCAGAAGCAGTACAAACATGCACGTGGGCATGCATGTGCCCAACTAGGGCAGTGGCTGTCCTGGAGGTGGCTTGAGCCAGCAGTATGTGAGCCCAAAAGCCCCAGGCAGCAACAACAGCGGTGGCCTGGTAGATCGACCACAAAATGGGAACTAAAATGTTTGGATAGAAAAACACCTGAAGCAAAAAAAATAGACCACTTCTAATACAAACCTAATCACTAGATTATACTGAAATACTGAGCCCAACAAGTAGACAGCAATAAAAGAAAACATAAAGCAGATTTTAAGGGAACTTGAACTTTTAAAGTAACTTCTCCAATGCCAAGAGTAGATAAAAGCAAGCCTAGGCATGCAGCTGATGTTTATAATGGCACATGGACAGAGCAGAGGCAGCCACAAGATCTGGATAACCTGTAGCTCCAAAAAGGTAGATAAGATCCAATCACAGGCAGTGATTCCCACTGATCTGCCCCAAGCCCCAACCAGGGAAATGCAGGGCAACACAGACAAAATAGAAAGACAGAGAATTAGATTATTAGAATGCTAAAAGATCTAAGAACAACAATGGATGGTCACAGAGAGCCCATAAATAAGGAAATAACGAGTATTAAATAGGACATCAAGGGACTTAAAGATGGCAGCAGAGTAGACAGATGCACAAACACCCAGCTCTCAGCACCAAACTGGAATACAAATCAATTTAAAAATAAATCAGTGTAAAAAAACAACTCTAGACTACAAGAACAGCTCTCAAAACCAAGGAGCAAAGAAGAAGCCACAACAAACCTGGTAGGGAGCGCTTGAATCACCCCTGCTTACAAGAACAAAGGGGGGAGGGGGAGGCTGAGAGCCCAGAGGGGATCTCACTCCAGGGAAAAGAGCAGAAAATACTGCTCACAGACACTTGCCTGGCAGCCAGGGAGCAAGATGTGTTGAAAAGACCAGCTTATCTCCCAAGTGGAAAGGAAAGAGAGAGGAACAAACTGTGAGGGGCTAAGGAATGCAGAAGACCACCTAAAAAAGCTGACTAATCCGTGTTGGAGGTGGCCATAGCTAGGAGAGGGTCTGATCCTTCCACAAAACAGTACTGAATTGCTTCCGGATCAGAGACCTCCAGACATCTCTCCAGCTGCAATCAGCACAACAAGACAGAGCTGAAAACAAGAAGTGGGGAGGAGGGGCAGTAACTCAGGTCTCCATGGAGATCTGAAATACACCTCCCCCTACTGAAGCTGAGAAAACACCCTGCCCCCAGAGAGATTAGTTGGTGGAAGAGGCCTTCACAGTCTCAGGTTATACCCATCACATTCCTGGATACAGTTTCAAGGAAACCCCCTGCTGAGATCAGTAAACAAGACTATCACCTGTTAAGAAAACAAAGAAATCAAGTCTTCAAAGCTGCTCAAATCTTAAAAGTGGATTACAAATAATAGCTGGTACCAACCCAAGAAGACCTAGAAATAACAGAATTGAAAACTGGAGGCAGACAACACCAAGCCTAGACTCAACCAACTCTACAAACAAAACACCCAAACACAGATAATGAGAACATCCAAATGAAACCACAAGTGGAACCTTCAGGATATGAACTGAGTGATATGGGAATATCAAACTTCCAGATGCGGAGTTCAAAATAACAATTGTAAGGATGCTTAGGGATCTTAGAACAGCAATGTGTAGTCATTATGAACACCTAAATAAAGAAATGGCAAGTATAAAAAAGGATATTGAAATATTAAAAAAGAATCAGTCAGAGAAGACAAATACAATATCAGAAATAAAGATCACAATGGAAAGAATTAAAAACAGAATGGATAGAGCTGAGGATTGAATCAGCAAGTTGGAGGACAACTTGAATGAAGGCAAGAAAGCAGAGAAAAAAAAAGAAAAAAGACTCAAAAAGTCTGAGGAAATTCTTAGAGAGCTCTGTGACAACATGAAGAGAAATAACATCTGCAGCATAGGGGTTTCTGAAGAAGAACAAAAAGAACAAGGGATAGAGACTTTGTTCAATCATATCAAAGCTGAAAACTTCCCTAAATTAAGGCAGGAGAAACTCTCACAAGTTCAAGAAGCACAAAGGACTCCATTAAAGAAAAACCCAAAGAAACCTAACACATCATAATTAAAATACCAAAGCTAAGTGATAAAGAGAAAGTATTAAAAGCTGCAAGAGAAAAAAAAGCTATCACCTACAAAGGAGCCCCCATAAGGATGACATTCGACTTCTCAACAGAAACACTTGAGGCCAGAAGGGAATGGCAAGAAATATTCAAAGTAATGCAGAACAAGAACCTACAACCAAGACTACTTTATCCAGCAAGGCTATCGTTTAAAATTGAAGGAGAAATAAAAAGCTTCCAAGACAAAAAACAACTTCAGGAATTCATTACAACCAAACCAAAGCTGCAGGAAATGTTAAGGGGCCTGTTGTAAAGAGATCGTAGTGGGAAAAGAACATAGCAAAAAAGGAATAGAGCTTTAAAGAATAAAATGGCAATAAACAGCTACATATCAATAATAAACATAAATGTAAATTGATTAAATGATCCAATCAAAAGACATAGGCTAGCTGCGTGGATAAGAAAACAGGACCCGTACATATGCTGTCTACAAGAGACACAATGTAGAACAAAAGATACACATAGACTGAAGGTAAAAGGATGGAAACAAACATTTCTTGCAAATGGAAATGAAAAAAAAAGCTGAGGTAGCAATACTTAGACAAATCGGATTTTAAAACAAAAGATATTATAAGAGATAAAGAAGGCCACTACATAATGATAAAGGGAGAAATTCAACAGGAAGATATAACTATTATAAATATCTATGCACCTAATATAGGAGCACCTAAATATATAAAGCAGACTTTGATGGATTTAAAGGGCGAGATCAACAGCAATACTATAATAGTAGGGGATTTCAATATCCCACTAACATCACTAGAAAGATCCTCAAGAAAAAAAATTAACAAAGAAACAGCAGACTTATTGGACACACTAGATCAACTCGATTTAATAGATATCTTCAGAATCTTTCACCCTAAAGCAGCAGAATATACATTCTTTTCAAGTGCTCATGGTACATTCTCTAGGATAGACCACATGTTAGGGCACAAAAGTGGTCTCAACAAATTTAAAATGATTGACATCATATCAAGCACTTTCTTTAATCAAAATGGCATGTAACTAGAAATGAACCACAACAGAAAAGCTAAAAAATTCTCAAACACATGGAAACTAAATAGCAGGTTGTTAAATAACAAATGGATTAAGAATGAGATCAAAGAAGAAATAAAAAAAAGTCCTAGAAACAAATGAAAATAAGCATACAACATCTCAAAATTTATGGGACACAGCAAAAGCAGTCCTGAGAGGAAAGTTTATAGCACTACAGGCATACTTTAAGAAGCTTAAAAAGGCGAAATAAACAACTTAACCCTGCATCTAAAAGAACTAGAAAAAGAATAGCAAGTAAAGCCCGAATGTAGTAGAAGGAAGGAAATAATAAAGATCAGAGCAGAAATAAATGACTTAGAGGCTAAAGAAACAATACAGAGGATCAATGAAACTAGGAGCTGGTTCTTTGAAAAGTAAACAAGATCGATGAACCTTTAACTAGACTCACCAAGGAAAAGAGAGAGAGGACTCAAATAAATAAAAGTAGAAATGAGAGTGGAGAAATAACAACTGACACAACACAAATACAGAATATTGTAAGAAAATACTATAAAGAACTGTATGACAAAAAACTAGACAACCTAGATGAAATGGACAAATTCCCTGAAACATACAATCTTCCAAAAATCAATCTGAAAGAATCAGAAAACCTAAACAGACTGATTACACCAAATGAGATTTAAACAGTTATCAAAAAACTCCCAATAAAGAAAAGTCTGGAGCCTGATGGCTTCAAAACTGAATTCTACCAAATATTCAAAGAAGAACTAACTCCTATTTATCTCAAGCTCTTTCAAAAAATTCAAGAGGAAGGAAGACTTCCAAGCTCCTTTTATGAGACAAGCATAATTCTGATTCCAAAACCAGGTAAAGATAACACAAAAAAAGAAAATTATACGCCAATATCTCTGATGTTATAGATGCTAAAATCCTCAACAAAATATTAGCAAACCGGATCCAACAATATGTGGAAGAAATCATACACCATGATCAACTTGGATTTATTATGGTGAGGCAAGACTGGTACAATATTCATAAATCAATCAATGTGATTCATCACATAAACAAAAAGAAGGAGAAAAACCACATGATAATTTTAATAGATGCAGAAAAAGCATTTGATAAAATCCAGCACTCATTCATGATCAAAACTCTCAGCAAAGTGGGAATACAGGGAACATACTTCAACATTATAAAGACCGTTTATGACAAACCCACAGATAACATCATACTCAATGAGCAAAATTTAAAAGCAATCTCCTTAAGAACAGGAACAAGGCAGGGGTGCCCCTTTTAATCACTCTCATTCAACATAGTTCTGAAAGAAATAGCTACAGCATTCAGACAGAAAGAAAAAAGAAAGGCATCCAAATTGGAAAAAAAAAAACATAGAAGTGTCATTATTTACTGAAAACTTGATACTATAAATAGAAACCTGAAAGTCTTATTAAAACAACTTGAATTGATAAATGCATTCAGAAATATGGCAGAATATAAAATTAATATTCAGATGTCAGTGGAATTTATTTACACCAACAATGAACTGTCGACAGAGAAATTAAGGAAACAATATCCTTCATTATTGCAACAACAACAAAAAGTACCTAGAGGTAAATTTAACCAAGGAGGTTAAAGACCTGTACTCAGAAAATTATAAAACATTGATAAAAAAAATTAAGAAAAACACAAACGATAGATGATGTCAGAGTAATGGCGGGGTAGGAAGCGATACCGATAAATCTCCCCTAAAACTCAACAAGATCTACAACCAGAAACAGAAAAACCTATCCTTGGAGCCTCCAGATGTTTTGCAATACACCCGAAGATATGGTCGAGCGAAAAATTGGCTAAATATATAACCAAACCCTGAAGGAAAGAGGGAGTAAGAAATGCTCTGCCTTCCTCACTAACCTGAACAGGGCGGCTATCATTGGGAACTGAGAATATAGAAACTAAGGTGGGCTAAGGGGGTGAATAGATGCAGGCCGCGGCACCAACAGCCGAACCAGGCTGTGGCACAGAGATCGAAGCTGAGAAAATCTGTTCCTGTGGCAACCCGGGCAATACAAGCTAACACTCGCGCCAAACCCAGACAAAGAAAGACAAGTGCGGCAGCCATTTTCCCTGATCTCCTGGTCGGCGCACACAGATAGTGGGAAAGAGATTCCTTCCAGAGCCCCGGGAGTGGGTACCCGTGTTATTTCACAGAGGGGCAGAGTCAGAGGCCTTTGTGTGGGCTGAAAGCGGAATCTTCGAACCGCTCCAGCGCCCTGGGAAAGCCGCACACGGGGAGGGAGCGAGAACTAATTCTAATGCTGAAACTTTTTCGTGCGGGTGGGGGTTTCACTCAGAGGGTGAGGCGGCCGGCCTGATATCCTGGTCTGTTCATGCAGATAGTGAGCTAGAGATTCCTCCGAGTGCCTCAGCAGTGTGCGCCCATGTTATCCCACAGAGAATCAGGGTCAGGGGCCTTTGTGTGGGCCAAAAGCGGAATCTCTGGCCGCCCCAGCACCTTGAAAAAGCTGCACATGGGGACGGAGCAAGAGCCAATTCCAACGCTGGAACTTTTCCATGCAGGTGGGGGTTTCACTCAGAGTGTGAGACTGCCGGTCTGATATCCTGGTCTGCGTGTGCAGATAGTGAGCGGGAGTTTCCTCCAAGCATCCCGGGAGTGGGTGCCTGCCCATGTTATCGGACAGAGTGGAAGAGCCAGAGGTCTTTGAGTGGGCAGAAGCCTGATTATGCTAGCAGCTCTGACTGACTGAGCCATACCCAGAGCCCTGTGCTGAGTGGAAATAGAGTTGGGAGTTGCCAGCTCTTTGAGCCTCTTACTATCCAGGCAGAGGCAGCAGCAACCCCATAGCTGGATTATCAGGCTACTAACTGAGGAAGGAAAGACTAGGAGAAGGGCTCCTGGAACACGGACTCTCTCACTGGCGGAGTCTATAAATGCTAATGAGCCTCGACTGCCAACGAGACTAAAGCAAAATACATGACATCGCCACAGAGATCTATCAACTGCAAACCTCTAACTGAGCATGCCAATGGGGCAGAACCTGGGGAACAGAGTCACCGACCAGGAAGAGGGAGAAAAAAAAAAGCAAGAAGATAACCTCTCAAAATCCAGAATAGTCCGCAGACTTTATAACCTATCCCATTTTATTATATTTGTTCATTTGTTTCTCTTATCTTCATTCTTGATTTATTTTTCTCCTTCTCCAATTTGGTCGTTTAACTCTCTGCTGGTCTTACTCTCTCCTCTCCTTGAACTACACTACCCATAAGTGTTACATCTCCCATTATCTTTTCTCTTCTCTTCCTTTCTCTCTATGAGGGTTGCACTCCAAAACCCTTAACTCTCTCTCTCTCTCTCCTCTTTTATCTTCTTTTAGTGCTTCCTTCTTTTTTCTCTCTCTCTCTTTCTTTTCTCCCTCTATATTATTTCTTCCTTTCTCCTTTACGTCTCCTCTCATTCAAACCTCAATAACGAACAAATTATCTTATCTGGGACTCAAACTTATGTTTGTGGCATTTTGGGGGGTTTTTACTTCGCATTCTAAATTCACTAGCAGTGCTCCCATCCCTGGCTCGCCATTTTATCTAGTTCTTGTTCCACTAAATACAATAATAATTTTTAAATTTGTCCCCCCATTTTCCTGTTTCCCTCTTATTCCTCTCATCATAACTCTTAGTCAACCAACACCTAAAAGCAAATCATTTTATTCTTGAGCCAAATTCTTTCCTTATTTGATTTTTGTGGGTCGATACCCCTTTCCTTTTTCTTTTTTTTTTTTGCCCCTTTATTACTTCTCCCCAATTCAGGCCCTCCATTACAGGCCTTGTTTGTTCTATTTAATACAATATAATTCACAGTTAACCACAAGAGTTTCTCAAGAAAGAGGGGACAGGAGAGGAGAGGAAAAAAGGAGCGGGGGGAATAATTTTCTTTTTAAAAAAATTTTATTTTATTTTATTTTTCTTTATTTCATTATTAATTTTTTTTAAATAAACCAACTCTAGTCAATTTTTTATTTTTTAATTTTTTTAACTTTTTATTTTTTATTAAATCTCATTAATACTATCAACAAAACCACCCTCAGATGCCATTAAGGAAGAGAAAATCGAATATCATGATATAAAAAAAGAGGTAACACAGCTAAATGAGGAAAAATCTATGGAGAAAAAATTTAATACATTGGAAACCTTGGAGCTAAATGACAGAGAATTCAAGATAGAAATACTAAAATCCTCTGAGATATACAAGAAAACACAGAAAGGCAATTTAGGGAGCTCAGAAAACAACTCAATGAACACAAACAATATATTTCCAAGAAAATTGAAATTATAAAAACAAATCAAACAGAGATGAAAAACTCAATTCACGAGCTGAAAAACAAGGTAACAAGCTCAGCTAGTAGAACAGGCCAGACAGAAGAGAGGATTAGTGAAATAGAAGACAAGCAACTTGAGGCACAACAGCGAGAAGAAGAAAGAGACTCAAAAATTTAAAAAAATGAGATAGCCCTACAAGAATTATCTGACTCCATCAAAAAGAATAACATAAGAATAATAGGTATATCAGAGGGAGAAGAGAGAGAAAATGGAATGGAGAATATACTCAAATAATAGATGAGAACTTTCCAAGCCTGTGGAAAGAACTAAAGCCTCAAATTCAAGAAGCAAACGAAACTCTGAGTTTTCTTAACCCCAACAAACCTACTAAAGGCACATCCTAATGAAATTGGCACAAACCAACGCAAAGAAAAAATTCTCAAAGCAGCCAGGGAAAAGAAGAATACAACATGTAAAGGAAGGGCCATTAGATTATCATCAGATTTCTCAGCAGAAACTCTACAAGCTAGAAGAGAGTGGACCCCAATATTTAAAGTCCTGAAAGAGAGGAACTTTCAACCACGAATACTATACCCATCGAAGCTATCCTTCAAATATGAAGGAGAAATAAAAACATTAACAGATACAGAAAAGATGAGGGAATTTATCATCAGAAAACCCCCACTCGAGGAATTGGAGAACTAAAGGGGGTTCTCCAATCAGATAGAAAGAACAAAAAACAATAACAGAGCCACAAGTAAAAGCTACAAGAAGAACACAATAAAACCAAATTTAAACTGTGACAACAACAAAAAGAAGGGGGGTAGAGGATGGAGATTAACAGTAGCAAAGAACGATAGAGTGCAAAAGTACTCACAAAATAGTGCACTACAATGAACAGGGTAGGAACCCTTTTCACTACTTAAATGTAACCACCATTGAAAAAACCACCAGAAAAGCACATGAGATAAAAAAAGATAGCAACAGAGGAAAGATATATGGAATACAAACAAATAAAAACAAAAGATAGAAAAACAAAAGAGAAGGATCAAACAAGACACAAAACAAACAGAAAGAAATCTATAAAATGGCAATAGGGAACTCACAAGTGTCAATAATTACACTAAATATAAATGAATTAAACTCACGTATAAAAAGGTACAGAGTAGCAGAATGGATTAAAAAAGAAAATCCAACTGTATGCTGCCTAGAGGAAACTCATCTAAGTAACAAGGATAAAAACAAATTCAAAGGGAAAGGCTGGAAAAAAATACTCCAAGCAAATAACATCCAATAAAATCAGGCATAGCAATACTCATATCTGATAATGCTGACTACAAGACAGCAAAAGTACTCAGAGACAAAAATGGCCATTTCATCATGGCTAAGGGGACACTGAATCAAGAAGACATAACAATTCTTAATATATATGCACCAAACCAAGGAGCACCAAAATATATAAGACAGCTACTTATTGACCTTAAAACAAAAACTGACAAAAATACAATCATACTTGGAGACCTCAATACACCGCTGATGGCTCTAGAACGGTCATCCAAACAGAGAATCAACAAAGATATAGTGGCTTTAAACAAAACACTAGAGCACCTGGATATGATAGACATCTACAGGACATTTTATTTCAAAGTGACTGAGTATACTTTCTTCTCCAGTGTACATGGATCATTCTCAAGAATTGACCATATATTGGGTCACAAAAACAACCTCAGGGAATTCAGAAAAATTGAAGTTGTACCAAGCATATTTTCTGATCATAAAGCCTTGAAACTAGAATTCAACTGCAAAAAAGAGGGAAAAAATCCCACAAAAAAGTGGAAACTAAACAACATACTTTTAAAATGAATGGGTCAAAGAAGAAATAATTTCAGAGATCAAAAGATATATACAGACAAATGAATATGACAATACGACATATCAGAATCTCTGGGATGCAGCAAAAGCAGTGATAAGAGGAAAGTTCATATCACTTCAGGCCTATACGAACAAACAAGAGAGAGCCCAAGTGAACCACTTAACTTCACACCTTAAGGAACTAGAAAAAGAAGAACAAAGACAACCCAAAACTAGCCGAAGAAAGGAGATAATAAAAATCAAAGCAAAAGTAAATGAAATAGAGAACAGAAAAACTTTAGAAAAAATTAATAGAACAAGGAGCTGGTTCTTTGAAAAGATCAAAAAAATTGACAAACCCCTGGCAAGACTTATCAAGGAAAAAGAGAAAGAACTCATATAAACAAAATCCAAAATGAAAGAGGAGAAATCACCATGGACATCGTAGATATACAAAGAATTATTGTAGAATGCTATGAAAAAATTTATGCCACTAAATTCAACAACCTAGAAGAAATGGATAAATTCCTAGAACAATACAACCTTCCTAGACTGAGTCAAGAAGAAGCAGAAAGCCTAAACAGACCTATTAGTAGAGAAGAAATAGAAAAAAACATTAAAAACCTCCCCAAAAATAAAAGTCCAGACCCTGACGGAGATACCAGTGAACTTTATCAAATATTCAAAGAAGACTTGGTTCCTATTCTACTCAAAGTCTTCCAAAAAATTGAAGAAGAAGCAATACTTCTAAACACATTTTATGAGGCCAACATAACCCTCATACCAAAACCAGGCAAGAATGGCACAAAAAAATAAAACTACAGACCAATATCTCTAATGAATACAGATGCTAAAATACTAAACAAAATACTAGCAAATCGAATACAACAACATATTAAAAAAATAATACATCATGATCAAGTGGGATTCATCCCAGAATCTCAAGGATGGTTCAACATACGTAAAACGGTTAACGTAATACACCATATCAACAAAACAAAGAACAAAAACCACATGATCTTATCAGTAGACACAGAAAAGGCTTTCAATAAAATACAACACAATTTTATGTTTAAGACTCTCAACACAATGGGTATAGAAGGAAAATATCTCAACATGATAAAGGCCATATATGATAAACCATCAGCTAACATCATATTAAATGGCACTAAACTGAAGGCTTTCCCACTTAAATCAGGAACAAGACAGTGTTTCCAGTCTCTCCACTCTTATTTAATGTGGTGCTAGAGGTTCTTTCTAGCCAGAGCAATCAGACAAGACAAAGAAATAAAAGGCATCCATATCGGAAAAGAAGAAGTAAAGGTATCACTTTTTGCAGATGATATGATCCTATACATTGAAAACCGCAGAGAATCCACAAAAAGACTACTAGAAACAATAAACCAATACAGTAAGGTCGCAGGATACAAAATTAACATACAGAAGTCAAAAGCCTTTATATATGCCAACAATGAAACAATTGAGAACAAACTCAAAAGAATAATCCCCTTCACAATTGCAACAACAAAAAAAATAAAATACTTAGGAATAAACATAACAAAGAATGTAAAGGATTTATATAATGAAATCTATAAGCCATTGTTAAGGGAAATCGAAAAAGATATAATGAGATGGAAGAATATACCTTGTTCTTGGTTAGGAAGAATAAATATAATCAAGATGGCCATATTACCCAAAGCAATATACAAATTTAATGCAATTCCCATCAAAATTCCAATGACATTTTTTTAAAGAAATACACCAAAAAATCATCAGATTTATATGGAACTATAAAAAACCCTGAATAGCCAAAGCAATTCTAAGGAAAAAGAATGAAGCTGGGGGCATTACAATACCTGACTTCAAACTATATTATAGGGCCATGACAATCAAAATAGCATGGTATTCACAGAAAAATAGACACTCAGACCGATGGAACAGAATAGATAGTCCAGAAATAAAACCACATATATATAGTCAAATAATTTTTGATAAAGGGGCCAACATCACAAAATGGAGAAAATAAAGTCTCTTCAATGAATGGTGCTGGGAAAACTGGAAAGCCACATGCAAAAGAATAAAACTGGACTACAGTTTTTCCCCCTTTACTAAAATTAACTCAAAATGGATCAAAGATCTAAATATAAGACCTGAAACAATTAAGTACATAGAAGAAGACATAGGTACTCAACTCATGGACCTGAGTTTTAAAGAGCATTTTATGAATTTGACTCCAAAGGCAAGAGAAGTGAAGGCAAAAATTAATGAATGGGACTACATCAGACTAAGAAGATTTTGCTCAACAAGAGAAACTGATAACAAAATAAACAGACAGCCAACTAAATGCGAAATGATATTTTCAAACAACAGCTCAGATAAGGGCCTAATATTCAAAATATACAAAAACTCATAAAACTCAACAACAAACAAACAAACAATCCATAAAAAAATGGAAAGAGGACATGAACAGACACTTCTCCCAGGAAGAAATACAAATGGCCAACAGATATATGAAAAGATGCTCATCTTCTTTAGTTATTAAAGAAATACAAATCAAAACTGCAATGAGATACCACCTCATTCCTGTTAGATTGGGTATTATTAACAAGACAGGTAATAGCAAGTGTTGGAGAGGCTGTGGAGAAAAAGGAACCCTCATACACTGTTGGTGGGAATGTAAAGTAGTACAACCATTATGGAAGAAAGTATGGTGGTTCCTCAAAAAACTAAAAAAGAACTACCTTATGACCCAGCAATCCCTCCACTGGTATATACCCCCAAAACTCAAAAACATTGATACGTAAAGACACATGCAACCCTATGTTCATTGCAGCATTGTTCACAGTGGCCAGGACATGGAAACAACCAAAAAGCCCATCAATAGATGACTGGATAAAGAAGATGTGGCACATATACACATGGAATACCCTCAGCCATAAGAAATGATGACATCAGATCATTTACAGCAAAATGGTGGGATCTTGATAACATTATACGAAGTGAAATAAGTAAATCAGAAAAAACCAGGAACTGCATTATTCCATATGTAGGTGGGACATAAAAGTGAAACTAAGAGACATTGATAAGAGTGTGGTGGTTATGGGGGGAGAGGGGAGAAAAATAGGGAAAGGGGGAGGGGGAGGGGCACAAAGAAAACTAGATAGAAGGTGACAGAGGACAATCTGACTTTGGGTGAAGTGTATGCAACATAATTGAACGACAAGATAACATGGACTTGTTATCTTTGAATATATGTATCCTGATTTATTGATGTCGCTCCGTTATAAAAAAAATTTAAAGAAAATTAAAAAAAAAAAAGAAAGAAAAACACAAACAAGGGGAAGCATATACCATGTTCAAGGATAGGAAGAATAAGCATTATTATAATGTCTATACAATCAAAAGCAATCTATAAATTCTCCACAATTTCTATTAAATGCCAGTGTCATACTTCAAAGATATAGAATAAATATTCCAAAAATTTATATATATATAAAAAAGAGCACGAATTGCTTCAGCAATCTTGAAAAGAAAATTATAGCCAAGGTAATCATACTTCTTGATATCAAGTTATACTACAAGGTCATTGTGCTTAAAACAGCTTGGTACTGGCATAAGAACAGGCATACAGATTAACGAATACAACAGAAAATTCAGGAATTAACTTGCAACTTTATGGTCAATGCATATTTGACAAAGAATGTAAGAGCATACCATACACCACAGACAGTCTTCTTAACAAAGGGTGCTGGAAAATTGTACAAGTACAATGAAAAATGATGCCAAGACCACCAACCTATACCATTCACAAAAATAAACTTAAAGTGGATAAAATACTTGAATGTAAGTTGTGAAACCATAATCATCTTGGAAGAAAAGCTAGGGGTATGCTCTTCGACATCTCTCACAGCAATATATTAGCTGACTTAACAACACAAGCATGGGAAAAAAGGGGCAGGATAAACAGGTGGGACTCTATCAAATTAGAAAGATTTGCAGAGCAAAACAGAACAGAATAAAAGACAAACCTCAAAATGGGAGAACTTTCACCCTGGCCAGTTTGCTCAGTGGTAGAGCATCAGCCTGGCATGCAGGGGTCCCGGGTTTGATTCCTGGCCAGGCTACACAGGAGAAGCACCCATCTGCTTCTCCACTCCTCCCTCTCTCCTTCCTCTCTGTCTCTCCCTACCTTTCCCGCAGCCAAGGCTCCATTGGAGCAAAGTTGGCACAGACGCTGTGGATGGATCCATGGACTCTGCCTCAGCGCTAGAATGGCCCTGGTTGCAACAGAGCAAAGCCCCAGATGGGAAGAGCATCACCCACTGGTGGGCATGTCGGGTACATCCTGGTCGGGTGCATGCAAGAGTCTGTCTAACTGCCTCCCCATTTCGAACTTCAGAAAAATTAAAAAATAAATGGAGAACATTTGCCACCACATCTGTTAAGGCATTAATAACCAGAATCTATAAAGATCTTGTAGAACTCAACACCAGAACAGTAAACAATCTAATCAAAATCGCAAAAGAGCAATGCCCCAGATGGGCAGAGCATCAACCTCTGGTGGGTATGCTGGGTGGGTCTTGGTCGGGCCCATGCAAAAGTCTGTCTGACTGCCTCCCCATTTCCAACTTCAGAAAAAATACAAAAAAAAAAAAAAAACAAACAAACAAACAAACAAAAAAAACCACACACACAGAAAAATTGCAAAAGAATTCAACAGACACTTTTTCCAAAGAGGATATACAGATGGCCAATGGGCATATGATAAAATATTCTACATCATCTCCTGCAATGCTGGAGGGAATGCAGACTGCTGCAGCCAATGTGGAAAATAGTATGGAGATGCTTCAAATATTAGTAATCAAACTGCCTTTTGACTCAGCTGTTTCACTATGTGGGAGAAAGAATAGCTGACCCTGGAGCTGGAGCTAGCACAGAGGAGTTTGAACAGGTTCGTGAGATTCACCTGGAAATGGAATCACTGGAGAAGGAATCACAGGTTTTGCGAGTGGCAGCTTGCCCAGGACGTTGTGGAGAGCCAGCAGTGGCAGGGGGCCGGGGCCGGAGCTGCAATGTCTGTGGAGCAGAAGGTGGCAGCTGTTAGATTCAGGGAGCTGTGCTGTGGCTGCCAGAAGTGTAACTATTAAAAGAGCAGGAACAGGGAGTTCTGGCAGGAACAAGGAGTGCTGATGGGGCCCTGTGAGGCTGAGAAGAAAGAAGGTCAGAGAACCATTATCAGAAGTTTATGTTTGAAATTTGCCACTAAGCTAAACCTGGCCCCTGTTGCTATGCTGTGTGAGACCTCCCTAGTGAATAGCTAACTGCCAACATCTGTTTCTGTATAATGCTTGCTCACTTAGGATATACAAGGACCTAGCTGTAAGCACCAGGCGTGGCTCCTGTTTGCAGCTCCTTGTGAACAAGGTGTCTCTGGACATCTTGGGAGTTGGCCCCTGTGCATGTTAAACTGGCCAATAAACTAACATCTAAACTCCTAAAAGTCTCCAATGTTTGCTTTTGTACCGAGTGGATGCAAAATTTTGGGGCTCACCTGGGATTCCCGTTGGCAGAGTTTTGGGTCAGAGACCGGAAGGACAGCTTGAGCTGAGTAAGTATTCACTGAGAATCCTCATTTGGTTTGGCTTTTGGGCTCCGGAGCACACAATCCTGAGGAAGTAGGTAGGACGCTGCCTAACCTACCCAGGGCTTTCAGAAACAAGATGCCGCTCTCTGGAATTTGGATATTTCAATTTGTTAACTTTAGGAGTGACCGTACATATTAGGAATCCTTTTTGTGATGCGCTGCACTGCAATTTTGTCTGAGTTCGAATGATTGAGTTGAGTGTGAGAGAGACAAGTGTGTTCCTTGTGTTTAATAGTGTGTGTTGCCTGTATCCTACCCTTTCTCATTATTCCTGAATCATCTAGGTTGGGACAACAGTGCTTGCCGGGATCCCTGCTCGAGTCCTGTTGAAGAATTTTTCTGATTTCCAGAAGAGGGCTCAGGGTACGGGATCCGCAACTGAGTCCAGGTTTCCTCCAGACCTTGAGCCAGCTGGAATGGCGTACATGTAATGTAGGATGCCCACAGAGGCACTTTTTTTTTCCTCTATTTTTCTGAAGCCAGAAATGGGGAGAGACAGTCAGACAGACTCCCACATGCGCCCGATTGGAATCCACCTGGCACGCCAACCAGGGGGCGATGCTCTCCCCTCTGGGGCATCACTCTCTTGTGACCCGAGACACTCTAGCACCTGGGGCAGAGGCCTAGGAGCCATCCCCAGCACCTGGGCCATCTTTGCTCCAGTGGAGCCTCGGCTGTGGGAGGGGAAGAGATAGACAGAGAAGAAGGAGAGGGTAAGGGGGGAGAAGCAGATGTGCACTTCTCCTGTGTCCCTGGCCAGGAATCGAACCTGGGACTTCAGCACACCAGGCGACGCTCTAACCACTGAGCCAACCAGCCATAGCCCAGAGGGCACTTTTGACCTTCCATCTTTATTTGCTGTTAGAGCCACGGTCTATAGGGCTCCCCACCCAGACCAATACCTGTATATGGATGTGTGGGTAGATACAGCTATTTTGCCTTCTACTCTGGGAGGCGCAACCATTTGCCTCCTTCTCCAGAAGGCTCAGCCATTTTGCCTCTCTGGGAGGCGCCACCCGGCACCAGAGCTGGCCCATGGGCACCTCCTCACTTCATCTATGTCCCTTTTTCCACTATGATGTATACAGTTGGAAACATCAGAATCCCCCATTTTCCAAGAAACCTCAGGGACTAATATCTCTCTTTTAGACCATTTTTTAGGACCCATCCGCCCACATGGGACGATTGTTAGCAGATTTTACAAACCCTCTTCACTTCTGAAGAAAGGGATAGAATAATGAGAAGCTGCTAAGCAGTTATTATGAGAAGAAAGGGAAACTCAGGAGGGAAGAAGGGAAATAAAAGATGTTCTCACCATCTAAACGTCCTACCTGGGACCTTAATACCGCTGGGGGAAGGGACACACTCCTACAGTATCACCAGGCTCTGTTTGAGGGACTCAAGGCAGCAGCTAGAAAGCCAAACAACTTTAGCAAGTAAGAGAGGTCATCCAGGAAGAGAAGAATCCCCAGCAGCCTTTTTAGAAAGACACATAGCTTATAGAGTATATACCCTTCTAAGTCCTGAGGCAGAACAGGAGATTAGTAAATATAGCCTTTGTGACTCAGGCTGCTTCAGATATAGGAAAAGCTTCAGAAGATAGAGGGATTTGAAGGAGAAAATAGAACAAGCTATTAGAGATATCCCAGAAGGTGAACATCAATAGGGATGATCAGGAGGTTGTGCAGGGTGAAGTAAGTTGTCAAAATCGGATTGCTGCCCAGAAACCTCCCCCAAAAGGAAAAAAAGGAAAGAGGAAGGGCTAAGGATGATGGATAGCCAAAGATCAACGTGCCTATTGTTATGAGAAAGGGCACTGGAAAAGAGTGTCTAAGGTTGAAGACTGACAGCCAAGGGCCAAGACAGGGCCCAAAGGTCTTGCTCCATACCTTAAACTGAACACGGCCAAGGCTCCATTCCTGTCAGCTCCCAGGAGCCCATGGTCACCTTAACATTGAAAGAAAGCCAATAGACTTCCTAGTCACCACGGGAGCCACATACTCAGTCCTAAAGAAACCACAGGGCCACATGCAGAAGGCAACTACTAAGATAATAGAGGCAATGGGCAAAGCAGAAGCCTACCCAGGGCCATTGCAAGAATACTGACTTAAGGTCGAGGCACCATCACCCACACTTTCCTAGTCATTCCAGACTGCCCTTACCCACTGCTTGGAAGGGACTTGTTGCAGAAACGTCAGGCCAACATAACCTTCCAATGGGAGGAAAGCCTTATGGGAACAAAGAGCAGAGGTTAGCATGGAAGTAACTGTCCCACTGTCTGAAGAACACTTCCTGCCACCATCCTAGAGAGGTAAGGAGGCCGAGGAAGGGGTGCCAGATGCCCTGCGTGTCCGGGTGCCTGAGGTTTGAGCAAAACCAACCTCCCAGGTTTGGAAGCTCACCAACCACCTGTCCTGGTGCAACTCTTAACACTGCTAAACTGGTTAGGATCAGGCAGTGCCCAGGCCCAGCCCAAGCTAGACAGGGAATTGCTCGGCACTTGCAACACCTGCTGGAGGCAGGCATCCTTCGAAGGTGCCAATCAGCCTGGAAAACCTCACTGCTTCCTGTCCAGAAACCAGGGAGCCAAGACTATCATCCAGCCCAGGACTTGTGGGAGGTGAATGCACAGGTAGAGACTATTCATCCCACGGTGCCCCAATCCATATACTTACTGAGCTCATTGCCCTCAACCCATACCTATTATTTTGTCCTGGATTTGAAGGATGCCTTCTTTTGTATTCCCCTGGCACCTCAGATCCAAGAGACCTTTGCCTTTGAATGGAATGACCCAGACAATGGACTGGTGGGACAATTCACTTGGATCAAACTACCACAAGGGTTTAAGAATTCCCCCACCATTTTAATGAAGCCCTCAGCAAAGATCTGCAGACTTTCCGCTACTCCCATCCATCTATTGTACTGCTCCAGTATGTGATGACATCCTCATAGCTTCCAGGACGAATAGAGTGTGAGGAAGCTACCTCGCACCTGCTTCAAGATCTAGGTGAACGGGAATATCGAGTCTCTTCCAAGAAGGCCCAGATTGTGATGAAAACTGTAAGTTATTTAATATATAACTTACAGGAGGGCAAAGGACATTGTCCAGTCAGCAAATTTAGATGGTCTTGCAGATCCCTGAGCCTACTAACAAGAGACAGGTACGAGAATTCCTGGGTGCAGTAGGATACTGCCGACTGTAGATATTAGGCTTTGCAGAACTAGCTAAACCCCTGCACGAACTAACCAGGGGTAAGGAAGAGCAGTTCACATGGACAGATATAAGAAGCAAGCATTCCAAGTGCTTAAATAGTCCCTGGTGCTGCCCCAGCTTGGCCCTTCCAGATCTGGCCAGAGACCCTTTCATCTATTTATAGCAGAAAAGGGAGGGGTAGCTTTAGGGTTATGAGCCAGGAACTTGGCCATGGAAGAGCCTGTTGCCTATCTGTCCAAGAAACTTGATCCTGTAGCCTCGGAATGGCCAACAGTCTAGGGTGATTACGGCCACCTCCATACTAAGTCAAGGAGGCTAGTAAAATTGACTTTAGGGCAGGACATCAAGTCATTAGGGAACACTACCTAAGCAAGTGCTGCCAGTACCATCTGACAGGTGGCTATCTAATGTGCAGCTAACGCAGTATCAGGCTCAGCTGCTGAACCATCCATCTGTTCAGTCCTCAAACTGCAGGCCTGAACCCAGTGACCCTGTTGCCATTACCGGACTCCACTTTGGCCAGAGTTGCAAACAAATCCTTGACACAGGGACTGGCTTTCACACGGATTTAAGGGATCAAGCATACGGGAAGGCAGACTTGACCCTCTTTACTGACGGGAGCAGTTTTATATAAGGATGGCCAGCAACATGCAGGGGCAGCAGTGACCATGGAAAATAAGGTCCTGTGGCAGAAAGCACTGCCCACAGAACATCTGCCCAAACAGCAGAGCTAATAAGACTAACCCGAGCCTTACAGATAGCAGAGGGAAAAGTTGCCATCATCATGCAAAGGACACCAGAGAGGGAACTCTCCTATTGTAAATGTAACAACCTAGCAGCTGCAAGAGAGGCAGCCACTGGGCCAAAAGAAAGCCTTCTGCCATTGCTGCCTAAGCCAATGCTACCTCCAGATCCTAGATATTCCCCTGAAGAAGAGCAGGAAGGGAATGCAGTTGAAGGGAAGAAAAATCAGTAGGAATAGAAAGAGCATCCTGACCCCTGGCTTTATTTACCCCAGGGAATAGTAAGAGAAATAGTAAGATATTCATACTAGTACCCATCTAGGACAAAACAAGCTAGAACTTATCAGGAAGTATTATGTAGGGGCCAACATCAGGGATATTGTCCACTCCATTGTCTCGAGTGTAGCATCTGTGCCAGAGTAAATGCACAGAATAAGAAGCTACCCACCCCTTTGTGAGTTATTGGGGAAAGCTCTGGGAGAACTGTAGGAAATAGATTTCACAAAGATGACTCCTGGGAAGTCAGGTTATAAGTATCTATTATATT